>NW_016157293.1:282675-308141 GCF_001687245.7 Rhagoletis zephyria
ACCTGTCCCTTGCTAGTTTAAGAGACAGATCCCTTAGAATGAGCTTGCAGGTAGCGAGCGGCATGCCTAATCCCTTCCAGGCCTGCGAAAGTGGAGCGGATGTGCCCTCTCTTGCAAGTTCGTCCGCCTTTTCGTTGCCTGGTATGTTCCGGTGCCCCGGAACCCATACCAAGTGAAGTGCAGACTGCTCAGCCATCTCGTTTAGAGATCTGCGACAGTCCGCTACGGTTTTTGAACTGCATGTGACCGAGTCGAGCGCTTTGAGTGCGGCCTGACTGTCTGAGTAGATGAAGATATCGTTATAAATGACTTCTCTTGTACGTAGGTGTTCAACCGCTTCCTGTATGGCAGCGACCTCAGCTTGAAAGACGCTGCAGAGGTTGGGTAAGCGAAAACATATTTCCAGCCCCAGTCGGGCCGAGAAGACCCCCCCTCCTACCTTGCCGTCTAGCTTAGAGCCATCGGTGTAGAGGTGGAGTGATCCATTGTCATCGGGAGCCCTTCCTGACCAGAATTTTCTATCTGGAATGGAAATCCTATACCTCTTTGTGAAGTTCAACCTTGGTGCACAGTAATCCGTGTCCGGTATATTTACGTCCTTTAAGATTGCGGTGTGGCCTTCCTGAGTGTCCCTCCAGCCTGGTAGTTCCCTCAACCTCAAGGCGGCACACCCCGCTGATTGCTTTCCAACAATTTCAATTGGTAAAATATCGAGGAGCACGCACATAGCCTCCGATGGAGTTGTGCGCAGGGCCCCACAGATGCAGAGCATCGCAGTTCTTTGCACCTTTTGGAGTGCTTCAGTTGTAGATTTCCTGTTGAGACTTGGCCACCATACCAAGACCCCATATAATAGAATCGGCCTAACAACTACCGTGTATAACCAATACATGATGCTAGGGGACAGCCCCCAGCTACGCCCAATCGCCCCCCTTGCAGCTGTAGAGGGCTACCGTCGCTTTTTTAACACGCTCTTGTATATTTTGCGCCCAGTTAAGCTTTTTGTCCAGGACTACGCCTAGATATTTTGCAGACTCCCCTAGCTTCAGAATCTTATTGCCTATGGCAGGGAGCTGAAGTGAGGGGATTTTGTACTTCCTGGTAAAGAGCACCAGGTCCGTTTTTTCTGGGTTAACACCCAGACCTTTCTCCGTGGTCCATCTCTCGATTAACCTTAGTCTGTCCTGCATAATGTCACAAAGAGTTTGTGGAAATTTTCCACTCACAACCACCGCAAGGTCGTCAGCATACGCTATGACCTTGGAGCCTCCCCCCCTTCTGATACGGATTCCATACCACTGCAAAAGTTCCTCCATGAGGATCTCTTGCTCTTCCTTAGTAGTTTCTTGTAATCTTTCAAGTTTAACTTATGGATTTCCCATTGCATATCGCCTCCCGAGGATTTTGCGAGATTGAAGGCTCTACGACAATTTTTGCGGGCCTCGTCAATCTCTGTACTCCACCAAGGTGGTTTCTTTTTGCCTCTCGGCTTTACCATGGGGCAGGCCTGATCCAGAGCCTTGCCACATGCCGCAGTAAAGCGATTTGCCAGCCTATCTAGGTCCCTAGAGTTTCCTGGAATTGCTAGTGTGGTTCTTGAGAGCCGCTTGTCAAGCTCTCTTCTGTACTTATGCCAGTCGGCTTTCCTTCAGATTTCTTTTGGCAGGTACCTTGGACGGGACCCCATCTAAGTCGAATTGGATGAAGCGATGATCAGAGAAGGAATGCTCATCAAGCACCCTCCAGTTCCTGATCATGACCTCCGCATCTTCTGAGACGAGGGTAACATCCAGGACCTCTCTTCTGCTCTTCGTTATGAAGGTAGGCTCGCTACCCCTATTGCTTATAACTAAGTTCGATTTTAGTATGAATTCAAAGAGTGACTCACCCCGTTCATTGATGTCTCCACTTCCCCATGTGCTATGGTGTGCATTTGCATCACCTCCTAGAATCAGGGCCCCGTCCCAGCGCTCCACTAAATGTTCGACCGGTAGGGTTGGAACAGGCCTGTCATGTGCCAGATACATCGAGGCAAGCCTTATTTGTCGTCCGTTCGCCTCCAGACTGATGGTGGTGGTGTCCTCGTCACTGAACTGAGGAAGAAACAATATTTTTAGTTTGGTACTTACAAGGATGCAGGCCCTTGGTTTACCTATGGTAGCTCCACTTATCAAAGTGTGCTCTGCCGACTTCAGCCCGCATATTCTATGCCCTATCACCCAAGGCTCCTGGATGAGGGCGATGTCTGCTGCCCCCTTGGAGAGCTGGAGCAGCAGTGCAGCCGACGCTGCTTTGCTGTGGTGGAGATTAATCTGGAGGACGCGAACCATGTTGGCCGCACCTTCCCACCCCCTCCACCACTGTTGAGTTCGCCTCGTCGTCATCTGACATCAGCTCCTCTTCTGTGTATTGCCGGAAGATATGGTCGACTCCCAGAGAGGATGTAGATGAGGCGTATCCACCAGCCAGGTCATCCATCGGATTGGCCTGGTTGGATTCCTCGTCCACCTCATCCTCGCTGTTGTCTGCTTCCGGCTCAACTTCGTTGCCTCTTGCTGCGTTCACGTCGTTCGTGTACACCCTTATCTTTGCGGTGTCGAAACCGTAATTGATGACGCCCCCAGTCTTTTCGAGGAGTGGCAACGACTCCTTATTTAGCAAAAGGACCGCCTGACGAGTCGCCTTTGTGATATGCTCTAGCCGCACCACCTTCCAATTGTGAGAGGGTAACTCGGGATTAAAGAGCCTTATAATCTCAAGCACTCTCTCTGGTTCGGTCGGTTTGGCCGGTATCCATGCCCTTGCTCTAGGCCTGGATGGGATGTCCTTGAAGTCCACAGCCCGTAGCATCGCTCCGGGGTAGACCTCTCCCAGCATGGCCATAGCCTTCTTGTACATGCCCGCAGACCATTCATCGTCGCACGCGACGATCTTGACGTTGCCTTGGAACCAACCTGCGTCCCGGCATATCGGAGGTGGTCCGGGGTGCTCCCGAAGCACGCTAACGCAGATGTTCGCCAATTCCGCTTTAACCCATTTCCAATGAGCTCTCAGTGCCAATTCGTCTTCCTGGTTCTCATCGAGCACACCCAGGAGGATCCGATTTTTGGCTACCTCAGCAAAGGTGGGGCCTTGCGTCCTGGCTCTTTTCGACTTGTTTTGCGCAACCTCCATCGATCTATTGCGCTTTTCCGCAGCTGGTGGCTCTCCGAGCACCGGCAGCTGATAGTCGGGCACTATCGTCATTGCCCACGCTATCTCCGACCGGATCTCTTCCACGTGACAGGGCAGCGCCCTGCTACCATGGCCATAGCCTTCTTGTACATGCCCGCAGACCATTCATCGTCGCACGCGACGATCTTGACGTTGCCTTGGAACCAACCTGCGTCCCGGCATATCGGAGGTGGTCCGGGGTGCTCCCGAAGCACGCTAACGCAGATGTTCGCCAATTCCGCTTTAACCCATTTCCAATGAGCTCTCAGTGCCAATTCCTCTTCCTGGTTCTCATCGAGCACACCCAGGAGGATCCGATTTTTGGCTACCTCAGCAAAGGTGGGGCCTTGCGTCCTGGCTCTTTTCGACTTATTTTGCGCAACCTCCATCGATCTATTGCGCTTTTCCGCAGCTGGTGGCTCTCCGAGCACCGGCAGCTGATAGTCGGGCACTATCGTCATTGCCCACGCTATCTCCGACCGGATCTCTTCCACGTGACAGGGCAGCGCCCTGCTACATAGGTCCGGGGTTAATGCGGATCTCTTCAAGATCCTCATGGCAGCCTTCCTGTGCTTAGCAATGGCTGCGCTTGGTGGTGGCCTGTCATCAGGCCTTGTAAATGCAGTAGGAGTAGGGGGAGGCGGGGCCCGCGCATCAGCTCTGGCGCCCCCTGGGGCTGCAAGCTGCAAGCCAGGTTTGCCTTCACTGGTGCCGGGAAAATCCCGTTTCGGTTCCCCCACCCTCTTCCTTTCCGCTTTTGTGGATACGCCTGACCCCGCCATCGCCAGAGGCTTACGTACCCCACTAGTGTTGGCCACGTCGTGGCTAGTAGAGGGACCCTGCATCGCATGGGCCCCATGGTGTCTGGGCAACTGCCCTTCCGACTTTTTATGAGTGCCGGTCTCAATTTCCGTTGTTGTTGATTTTAGTATCTATAATTTTTTTCTTTTAAAGATTGGAAAATCTGCAGAACATGAAATAATCAAGCATAACAACCATCAAATGATAGCAGCTTTTATCATTCAGTCCATGGTTTATCCACATACATATAATGTCCTTTTTTAGAATATTATGATCAGTTTTTATTTGTAAAGAACGATCTTCTCATTTCCCAATACCAGGCGCTCATGCATGTGAAGTAACAAGTTTTCTATTTTTAGGGTGTGTGTGAATCGGTAACAAAGTTCTATAGGGAACGCTGTTGAATAATATTTTTACTATGGTGAGAAAGTTTTCCCAATCTGCTGTGTGAAATGAAATCTTTTTTGACAGCGATAAATTTTTGATAACCGCAGATTGATGCGGTATAAAATATTACAATTTGAAGGAAATTAATATTTTAAGAAAGCATCTACCATCGTTGATTGCAATTTATCAATTTAAGCTTTTATTTAACGAAAAATTACACACATTAACAATATTTGCGATTGTCAAAATTTTCTATGCATTTGTCAAAAATTTCACTAGCTTCATAAGCTACTGAAATTTTATTCACCTCATGTTGTCAAAAATTTACTCGCCGCGAACTTTGTTACCGATTCACACACGCTCTTACAAACAAAATTGTTTGTATAAATTTTTAAATTTCCAAAATTCTACTTTGTACAGTTCAAAGGCTTCTACAAAAAAAAATGTATTTAAAAGTTCTACAGACAAATTTATACATATAGAAAGCTTGCTACTTCATATGTATGAGCGCCTGGTATTGAGAAATAAAAATATCTCTTTGGGCGTGGGTGAATCAGTAACAAAGTTTGCGGCAAGTAAATTTTTGACAACTATGAGGTGAATAAAATTTCAGTAGCTCATGAGGCTAGCGAAATTTTTGACAAATGCATAGAAAATTTTGACAATCGGAAAGATTGTTGCTGTGTTAATTTTTCGAAAAACAAAAGCTTAAATTGATGAAATGCAATCAGTGATGGTAGATGTTTTCTTAAAATATTAGTTTCACTTCAATTTGTAATAGTTTATTCCGAATAAGTCTGCGGTTATCAAAAATTTACTGCTGTCAAAAAAGATTTAATTTCACACAGCAGATTGTCAAAACTGTCTCACCATAGTAAAAATATTATTCAACAGCTTTCCCCATAGAACTTTGTTACCGATTCACACACGCCCTTTGTACAAATAAAAATTGAGTTCGTTAAATAAAATTGACTGCAAGTTTCCTTCAAAAACATGCAGTTGGTTTTAAACAGCATTAACAGAATATCCAAAGCTGGTACGTACTTCTGGTCTTAGGTAATGCTTTACCAAAATGTAGCAGTAGTAGAAAAGCAGAAGTAAAACGACTATTTTCTCCTATAAATATTTTCTTCAAGGCATATTTTTTCAGTGCAGTACTGAATGATCAAAACTGCTTGCATTCAACCAAAATTTACAATCACGATGATTGCGAATACTTTTGGTACATTCACATTCTATACTGAATGGAACTCTGCCATTCAACAACACATTACGTTTGTTTTTGTTTCAAAATAATTTAAGCCACTCAGGAATGAGGTTTTTTTATACAGCCAAACAATCAACATTTTGAAACGAGTGCCAAGTGAATGCAGATCCTACTGATTCAATCATTTTACAGCTCTGATATCTATGTACATATATGGATAATTTCCAAACAAAGTGTACATGGCAGGTATTTGTTATTTTTTTTTTTTGACCGGCATCCATCGTTTGTATCGAATTGATGTTAATTTCGAAAACATGTTAAAATATTAAGAAAAGGAGTTAATGTTTTGGTTTTGAATTAGTTGATTGATAATTTTATCCTTTAAAATCGTTTGCTGACGTGAATACGAAACTGCTTTCAGGCTCTTCAAAAATTAATTTTTGTTCTTATTTTTGCATTTTTGTAAAATATTTTCCAGAATATAACATTTGCATATCTTTTTAAAACTCATTTATGGGATAAGCTAATGTTGCGTTTTTTCTGGGAGGCAGGCGTTTTGTTTAATCTTTCTTCGGCAACAACTTCCCATATATGCCGTTTGAACACTTTTGGAGAAGCAGCGAATTAAATAAAAAATTCTTTTCCACCTAAAAGTGACATTCTGGAAATATTTTACACTTTTTTTTTTCTAAGAGTATAATTTCACGAAAGCATAAAAGCAAGAAAATCGTTGAAACCCCTGAAGCAATAAATATACATTGGAAATTATCTTATTTTTAGTGTTTTTTGCATAAAAACTGGTAACTTTCCGCAAATATTTAGTCTTACTCGTTAATATTAAATGCCTTTTTAACTTTATCGGCATTAATTAATCACACTACTTTAGTTTGAAAAATTGTATTGTTCAGCCAGTGTGTACTGCACCAAAAATCTGGAAAAATTTCGTCTGTGGACTTGGATGTGTAACGTTATATGTACTTGTACATATGCACAGTTTAAAAAGGCCATGAAAACACTAAGTTTCCAGCACAAATCAATAATTCAAGTTAATCAACAAAACCATACAAGTACGTTTATTAAGTGCAAGTTACTCAAAAATTGTACAAAAAAACAGTTGCTTATATTATAACAGCAACTGTTTGATGATTTTAAAAAGTCTTTCGTTTTTAATAAACACCACTCATTTACTTGTATAAAGTAGGAAAAAGATGACTTTATTTTTATTCACAAGTGGTATTTCGACATAATTTGTCGTAATGCTGTAGTTTGACAAAATTGTATCAAAAATGTCGATGTAGTACCAATGTACTTTTGGGAGCCAAAATGTACCAAAAAAGTACAATTGTACCATCAATTTCATCACTGGTTCGCAATAACAATAAATATGTAAGGTAAGACCCTAACAAGGGGATTGCTTTACGCATGGCCAGCTATGTATACGTACTGAGTAGAGCATGATCTTGCCAAAATACCAAAGTTAAAGTTAAATACCAATGCATGTGGTTTTTAGAATAAAGAAATATGCAGATTTTTTAGACCACGGAGCACGCCGAATTTCGGGGATTATTACTAGTTTCCTTTATTATAAAAAACAAACATTTTTTAATGGCACACAAATATAGACGAAAATTAATAAAACTCAAAGTTAGTACATTTTTTTAAAATGAAATTAATGTAATTAAAAACTTAACTTAAAAATACATTGGGAATTTCCTGAAATAAAGGTATTTACATTTTTGGGGTAAAATTAAAAAAAAAAACTTGTGTAAAAAGGTCACTTTTTAAATAAATCACACTTTATTACAGGAATATAGTCGTGTAATAGATTATTATATTTTATAAAACTAGGTTTCAGTCTTTTGTAATGGCTAACAAGTATAATTAATTAAAACAAAATCACGTGTCAGTTCAATGATATAAAAAAACACACTTTTTTCTTTTTTTTTTTTAAATAAAAATGTTCTAACATAAAAACTACTATTAAAAACAGTTGAAAAAATGCGAAAAAAAATGTTTGCAGAAGGATATATTCTACCGAAATTTACAAGAAAATACTTTTTCACGAAGACTTTATTTTAAACGAATCAGCGCAGGTTTTGTCTCAATCTAATATTCTTAGCCGGAGGTATCTATACGGTTAGAGATCGATATAGTCATGTCAATAAGGACACGACATTTTGACCAGTTTTGGCTATATTTCTTATGTTGGTTCACTTTTTATTTAATTTTTTAAATATCTAACAAAAACCATATAAGTCCAAATTTAAAACAAAGAAAAGCAGGAACATTTTTACAACAACAACAACGTTTTAATAGGAATTTCTAAGTATGCAGATTTTTAGCCTACTAAATTCCAGATGAAGGAACTGCAAATTTCAATTGGTTAAGATTCGCGTTGATTTTTCATATTCTTTTTTTTTTTGCTGACGGGTTCACCCATAATAATAACAAAATCCCCCAAAAAAAAGTTATTAAAAATCAACGCGAATTCTTAGCCAAATTAGACTTTTACTTTCTCAGCTATAATTTAATTGGGTATAAAACTGCAAACTAAAATTATCTCAAAATTCGTAATAAAAAGTTTGTAGTAAAATTTTTCTTAATTTTTCCTCAAAGTTTGAAATTTCGACATATATGTTTTATGTAAGATAATGAGCTATATTTTTTTAAAAATTAATAAACACTAAACAAACAAAAGAAAAATAGTCAAAGCTGGTCAAAATGTCATCCCCTATAATTTTTCACATGTCTGCATGTATTCAACGTCGCAAACGGTCTTGCGCGCAAAGCCAAACCAAGGATGACATGATATGAAACTCTCTCATTTTGCTTCCGAGAATCTAACTTAAACTCGTTTTCTGACTTGGCAGCACTGTCAAATAAAGTTGGACTGAACAGCTGACAAGCAAAATAGCGAGCTGCCACTAGATACGCACAAAATACACCGATTTAATTCCAATGGATTTCCTGCAAACACATTAAAAAATTATGCTTAAAGATAGTGTTTTCAAGAAAAAACATTTTATATGGTAATTTTTAACACCAACTAATCAAGAAGATACTAAAAATCTAAAACGTTTGCTTGTTTTGTTAAATAAAAAAATTCACAAAAATTTGCTCAATAAATCTCCCAATATGATTTTCGCTGCTGTGGCAATATTGAGGGATGTTATAAAAAAGAACCTTTTCCCAGCGCTCTCATGAGAAAAAGAGTTTCGTATCATGTCTTCCTTGTCAAAACTGCAGAGGCGCTGAATTTGTGTATGTGTTCATGAATAAACTATGAGCCACTTAACTCATCTAGCGGTAAACAATGAATCTCTCAAACAATTGCATAAAGAGAAGCAAGCCAAGCCAAGTGGAAGCGATAAGCAATTGTGAAAGATATTCATGCTACTAGTTTACAAGCTTACGATTGCCATAAATTTTGCTTCCATTTTTTTAAGATTTTCTAATTCATGCTCACTAGTTTACAAGCTTACGATTGCCATAAATTTTGCTTCCATTTTTTTAAGATTTTCTAATTTGGTATCTTCAAAAATTTTCGCGTTTTGAATACCCACTAAATTTGGTGCGAAAAGCATGAAGTTGGCAACAGAGAATGTAAACAAAAGTATTTCATGACGTCAGCGATTAGGTGGATGCTGTCAAATCGACGAAGAGAGGGTTAGCGGTCCGCGAATGGCGCGACCTTTATTTTCTGGATCGTGAGCAAGCCAAGCAATTGAGAGAGAGTAACATTTTTTAGTGAGAGCAAGTTTGAGTGAACAATGGGCTGATTCACGAGCATGTGAGCATATTCATAAGCTGAGCTATTCACTGCCGAACTCTGGTATGTACACTTATATATACATACTAAGATGTGAACAGTCAAATACGTGCGTAGTAAAGTTTTGTATGAAAATATTATTTTTAAGTACGAAAATTTTTAAACGATGATCAAATATAAAGTATTCATGATTACTATGCATTATGTCCCTCAGTGTATTTGTAAATTAAATATACACTGCTTTAAATACTTGAAATGTGATCTAGGAAGCACTTCTAAAATAAGTTTTAAAATAAACTTGCAGTAAGTTTACTTCTACAAGTGTAAAGTTATCGTTTGTAGCAAAGAGTTTTTAAGAGAAAATATTCTAAAATGTTTGAGGCATGATAAAAATATTTATAACATATATGTAATACTTCTATATTGGTAGTAAGCTAACATCTCAATGTGTAAGCATTCCGAAATCAAAGCGAGACAGTCTAGTACTGTTTTTGTCAATGTATTGTGTACTTGAGTGCCGTTTTTGTAAATGTGTCGTGTACATGTTTATTTATAAACGTATGTGTTCCTTTTCTTTCGTACGTGTTTATTGATATATCTGTACTGTAGTGTTTTCGGACGGTACTAGCTCTTACTGCCAATATAGGAGTATTACATATATGATTTATAAGGTACAATCGCTGAGAGCCAGCTTTGGGAATTTTGACGTTTGCTAGCATTTTTCATTTCATTTGTTTGTTTTTATTTTCACTCAAACCAAAGAAATATATTTCTGTCGAAACATTAAAATTTGAATGTACATTCATAGATATGTACATATGTATGTATGTATGTACATATGTAAATAAATAAATGTTAGCAATTGTGCAATGAATTTCTGCCCACATGCTAATGCGAAGATTTTGGCATACATTTAAGAAAATTTAAGCTTGAAGTCACAGTGGTGTGGCAAAAAATGAGCCTAGCGTACATAGGCCCTTGGGGAAAATCCGCTGCCTTAACACCACCAACCTCGATCAAGTTTTGCGTACACAGGGTAATTGCGGGAACTTGAAAGAACTTTATACTGCTTTGCTTGCAGGTAAAAACGGTATTGCAGCCGCTAAAGCAGCATCTCATTTTCCTTCTATAAAACTTTAAGTTCTTCCCACATTTGAATAAATAAATTTTCAAATTATAAATTTTCATTTGTTTATTTTGAATCTATTTGACATTTGAATTATTTCGAGAGAGTAAACTCAAAATGCTAGCAAACGTAAAAAAACCCAATGGCGGACGAATTGAGCGAGCGGTTTTACCTTTAAATATTTGTATCATGGTTTGAGGCGTATATTTATAAACCACTTTACTTTTAAAATGAAATGCAAATGCAGAAAATGAGAAACAAATGCGGTGAAGTCCATTCTGCAAAGGAAATAGAAGCTCTCTTTCATAAAAATTTTCTTCGATAATGGGCTGGATTCCGAATTCACAACGAGGGTCGAATACATTCGTTAAGGAAGGCTCTGATATGCTAGAGAATTGTCAATTTATCGTGTCGAATACCATCCTCTTACCCATTCGTTATAGAAGGTGAAGCAAGAGATTCGTTCTCCAATTATTTAAGAATGTTTAATCAATCCCAATGTTGAAATGACCGCTACCCCCTCTTCTATGGTGTGTAAAAATTTCATCGCTGTACCGATTACCAGTAGCTCATGAGAACAAAATATGTATTAATTTTTATGATTGGAGTATATGTAAGTTCAAAACTTATCCGTATTTCTAGGTTTTTTTTTTTTTTTTTTTTGGCTTTGACAGTGGTGAAGTAAATTAGAGTTATGTTACTTTTCACGACATTCATATTGGATATCGAAGATAATTTTCTAACGTTCGCCACAATGTTTATTGGGTAATTTTCAAACATTTCGTAATTGAAAGAATTATTATTTTTTTTACTTAAAAAAAGTTCTTAAAACTTCGATATTTTTTGGTATTCGCGATACTTACTCAGTACTTGTCAAAAAGTATCGAGTTCCCGATACTACTCAGTACTGTACTCGGTACTCGTATCGTTCTATCGCTATGCACACGGGTATTATAACTTTGTTCACATAACGGTTGTTTGTAACAGCCAAAACGAATCGAGATGGATAAAGACAAATGTATACATAAATGCTCAGAATGAAAAGAGAAATCGATTAAGCCATGTCTGTCTATCCGTCTGTGTGCACAATAACTCGAGGGAAAAATTTAGATGTGTCTACGAAATTTGGTAAGTAGGTTGCACTTTATCCAAGGTAGGTTGGGATTGAAAATGGGCAAAATCGGGTAATAACCACGCCCACCTCCCATATAGCGGTTTTTTCGAAATACGCAAAAACCAAGATATTTCCGCAAATACTGGATCCAAACTGTTGAAAGTTGGTATTTGAAGTAGAATTTTGGCATAAAATAAGACAGTTATGAAATTTTTTTAATGACCGTGGTCCCGCCCACTTATGATGAAATGCTGTATCTCTGTATTCCCTTTACCGATCCCCCCCAAACTCGGTGCACACATTGCTAAGGCCCTCACTAAGAAAGACCTTTGAAATCAGACAAGAACCACGCCACCTCCCATATAACGGTAATTTACAGAAATACGAAAACTGCGAAAAATTTGTAACTATTTAAGCTAATTTACTCAAAATCGATATATGCAATGACCTCTTAGCAGAAAATGATATTTAGAGAAATTTTTGGAAAATGGGCGTGGCACCGCCCACTTACGCCTACATATTGTATCTCGGTACCCGGTTTATCAATTTCTACCTTTCGGCACATTTCGCAACCTTGGCGCAAAAAATCAATATGTTGAAATGTTTTGAAATCGGACTACACTTACTGCCACTTACCATATAACGGTAAATTTCAGAAATACGAAAACTCGGATCTATCAATAACTAAAGATGCCAACTTACAATAATCATCTAACAAGACACAAGATTATTGATTTTTGTTAAATGGGCGTGACACCACCCACTTATAACCACGTGGACGTATCAAATATTCTCTTTTGCTCTTTTGATTCTCGTCTAAGCCCTTTCATTTGACACCTCATTTTTGAAAATCGAATTAACGGTGCAAATCTTATGCAATTAACAAAATTGTCCTCGCATTGAATAGTATCTCTAGCCACACCAATTTTCCGCGAATGTTTGACGTAGCATTTACATTCACTTATGAACGAGAACGACAGCAGTGAACGTTCGCGAAGGCATCGATGCCACTTATAGCTACACATGATTCAATAATACAAGGTTGGATAACCTGGCAGTTGTCTCGCTCCCGCATTCTGCCTTAGCCTGTGTTGCTTTCTTTTTTGATTTATGGAAACTACTACTAAAATACAAGGAGAAATATTGTGTTCGCATAAAAAGTTCAACAGGCAACACTGCCGATATTTTCATCGATTGTTTTGTGGAAATTCATTTTCTTATTGCGCAAATTCAAGTAAGTATGCCAAAAAATCTAAAATAATGGAAATATTTTGAATTAAAGCAATAATTTACATATGTATTTCTTTGCAGAGCCTCCGAGTTATTCACAATTCGTATTAAAGAACTAGAGTTTTAGAAGAAGTAAAGTTTTGCATATTTACAAGTAAGTACACCACACCATAAAAGTGAAAGTGCAAATATTAATAAAAAATATTTTCTTGTGCAGGTCCGGATCATCTGTGTGTCCGTCCACATTCGCTGGAGCAGGGATTCTCCCTATTGCAGCCTTTGCATATTTACAAGTATGTATACCACCCCATAAAAGTGAAAGTACAAATATTAATAAAGATATTTTCTTGTGCAGGTCCGGATCATTTGTGTGTCCGTCTACATTCGCTGGTCCAGCGATTTTTATATACTTCCAGGATTCTAATCTGATCGCAGGTACAACTTTTTCCTGCCCGCAAGCTCCACATCATCGTAGCGCAGCCCACTTTTAGCGCAAGACCTTTACAATATCGCACACCGTGTTCAAAAGAGTCACAACTCAAATAATACGTTTGTAAGAAAATGCGAAAAACTATTTCTTAGCACACGGTAATCACATGGACAAGGGTGACTTTACCTTAGGTTTTTTTTATAACAAATTATAAAAAAAAATTTCTGCAGCTTTTGCTGAAAGTTAAATAGAAGCTCTGTGCATAATTTCAAAAATTACAAATTTTGAGGTGTGACTCTTTTGAAGACGGTGTGCGATATACTGGTGTTTTGTATGTAAGTTTTAATAAGTGGAAAAAGTCTAGTGTACTAACCGTTCATCTATAGAACACCCAAAAAAGTACAAAACATTAAAATTAAAATTTAATTAAAAAACCAAATGTAATTAAATTAGGATATTCAAGGTCTACTTTTTAAATGTAACCATTATAATGATTAACAAGACTCATAAGAGAAAATAGTAGAAACATTTCCAAAAATTTACATGTTTAAAAAACGAAATGTAATTAAATTACGATACTGAAGACATATTTTTTAAATGTAACCAATATTATGATTAAGAAGACTGATTGGAAAAAAGTACTAAACATTAAAATTAAATTTTAATTAAAAAACCAAATGTAATTAAATTAGGACACTCAAGATCTAACTTTTCAATGTAACCAATATAATGATTAGCAAGACTGATTGTAGAAAATAGTAGATAACATTACAAAAAAATTTAAATTTGTAAAAAACTAAATGTAATTCAATTACGATATTGAAGATGTAACTTTTAAATGTAACCAATATAATGATTAGCAAGACTGATTGTAGAAAATAGTAGATAACATTACAAAAAAATTTAAATTTGTAAAAAACCAAATATAATTCAATTCAAGATATTTTACATGTAATTTTTAAATGCAATAAATTTAATTTGTAATAGATTAATTTATATGGATATATCAATTACTTCATTACTATTTGAATATTTCTTCATATAGTCTCTTTGAATAAAGGATTTGTTTGAATTCCATTCATTTTGTTAATATATAATATTTGGGAATAGTTGTCGATACGATTTTTCTTTGGTCAGAATTTTATGTGAATATTCATTAATTTCATTTTAATATCTATATGGCATGTTTATTATACCATAAAAAAGTTAATTCATTGTCTATTGTGTATATCAGTGAAATCCGCTTCATATATTCAATTAAATTTAAAAAAAAACCCATTTCAGCACTACCACACTACTTTTCCCACTACCTTTTCACAAAAGGGGATAAAATGGTTACCCGCTTTCTCTTTCCTTCTCAGATGCAACCTTACAAGGCAGTCGATTGACACAAATCTCAATATTTATCCAACCTTGTATTATTGAATCATGATAGCTACATATATGAACAAACAGCGTGCGGTCTACCAATACATACGCGTAAGAACAAAAGCGGAAACGTTTTCTACCTAACATTCGCGAACGGGAACGATCTGGACTTGTTTTATGCTTCTCGTTCGCGAAGGAGAATCAATAGGGAATATTTGATACGTTCAATAGGGAATATTTGATACGTTAATAAAAACTACCTGAATATAAATTAATTCAAGAACAAATGTTTTTGATAAACTTTTATAATAACAAAAAAAAAAAATAAATAAACAAATAACATTACAAAACAAAAAATCATTCAAGAATCTATTTATTCACTTATTTATGTAATAATAATAATAACAGATTGGCGCTTACACATATGTTAGTGTTTGGCCGAGCTTTTATGTACATACATAAATATTAGACAGCTGCATGAATGTAGTGGTTGGCATTTATGAGACAGTCGTTTGTGCTCCACACTGTTTGCTCAAGGTTCATAGAATAGAAGGTTATGACATGGTGCTGTCAAAAATTTGTTTTCCACCAATGACGTACTTGCGAAGTGAGTTCTGATTGGCTGAAATGTTTTACGAAGAAGGAGAGTAAACAAAACACAGAAAATATAGTTGCGGTATAGCATATTTTAGGAATCCTAATCAAATGGGCATTTTTGATATAAAATCGTGGCAAAGCTTATTATAACAACGTAAAATTTTATAACTTCACGTGAAACTGTATTAACATAATAATATTCGTACAATAGTCACAAATAAAATGTAAATCGAATGGTTATTGAAATTTGCTGGTGATTTTATTCTGAAAAAGCGTTCATAACATTGGCAAAATTTCGCTACTGAAATTGCGATTCATCTTTAGACATACGGTAAAACCTAAATTACCTTTTTTAGTGTAATTTTTGCAATCAAAAACAGCGCACTTAAATTTGTGGTAATTTAAATAAACTCAAAGACGCAGAAAAAAGCACAAACTTCGACGCAAATTGTCAAACGGTAAATATCAGGGTTACACTTATTTGAAATAAAACTTGATGTATTTTTGACTAAAATAGTGTATTTTTATAAGATAATTTTTTAGGAATCTGGCAACTCCAAAAATTGAGCCATCTACGTCATCAAGATGGCGGCCATGGCTGATGTCGTAACCTTGTATTCTACGAAACTTGCTGTTTGCTCATTCAACCCTTAGCAAGCAAGATGAATGAATGAGTGTGCAGAGAATAGTGAGAACTGCTTTCTTGGTAAAAAAATAAAGAGACACATGTTGTGCCAAGAGATACCAGAGAGTTGTACTGCCGCCGATGAGTGTGCGAATATCTGAAGAAACACAGTCGCAAAGCAAAATATTTGCCTTTTGATAAACGGAAGCAAAAGAATTAGAAAAAATGCCATGTAAATATGTATGTTTTACCCATATATGTAATACTTCTATATTGATAGTAAGCTAACATCTCAATGTGTAAGCTTTCCGAAATCAAAGCGGGACAGTCTAGTACTGTTTTTGTCAATGTATTGTGTACTTGAGTGGCGTTTTTGTAAATGTGTCGTGTACATGTTTATTTATAAACGTATGTGTTCCTTTTCTTTCGTACGTGTTTATTGATATATCTGTACTGTAGTGTTTTCGGACGGTACTAGCTCTTACTGCCAATATAGGAGTATTACATATATGGTTTTACCATGTTTTTTTTTTAAATAATTTATTGAAAATTACCAATAATTAGATTTTTCCATAACTGCTTAATAAAGAAAAATCGTTCTTATATTTACATACGTATTTCATTGTAAGTAAGAAAAGCAACATTTTTCAATAACTAAAATTTAATTCATTCCTACATGCACACTTAATGAAAATAAAAACAGACTTCAGAAAAAAACATACATATGTGCGTATGTACATATCGCTCATTTACTTTAATACTTCATAACTGGGTAAAAATTTCTCATCTGGACCTCGGATTCTGGATGTATTCAGATCGTTGCTAGCTGAGGAAGCCATCATTAAATTCTATAAGAATATAAAAATATGCTTATTTATAATTATATCAACTTAAACAAAATTATACATTTAAAAAATTTTAAGTGATTTTTTAGATGTACTTACATGAGTAGTCCACTTGCAAAGTGCGGTATGTAAAATTTTTTCGATTTTTAGTTTTTGGAGGATTACGTACCAGTTTTTATAGTAGTTTCATGTCCACTAACAACACAGTACAAAATCTTTTTATATTCTGAAAAAAAATATAATCAAATGGTAACTCTTCTTCCATAAGTCGATATCACACTTATTTATAAACTTTCAAAACTATACATCTTCTGATGAACTTACAAAACTGCTTTAGGTCGTATAGACTGTTAATGTTATCTTATGTCATGTTATGTTATGTTAGAATTTTATAAGGCTCTTATTTATCCAAGTTTTCAGGTAATAATAAAAAAGATTCAATTTAAATGTTGCTTGTTGTCGTAGTCGCTTTTTTTAATTTATGGCTTTCTATTATAAAATCACATAACGCTGTTTGCAAGTGGACTACTCACATCTTCTGCGTACATTGCGACGATTTTGCACGATCTCTTTGTAGATATTATTCAGCTGGTAAATGAATAGAAAAAGCGTACAATGAGAGTTAGGGTTGACGCGGGTAAGCACTAATTAATAATTTGGAAAGCACAAATTCTTACATTTTGTTTACCTGTTTCATATTCTGCATATATCTCCCGGTATTAACCTATACCTGCTAAGCTGACCCTTTAGTAGCTTAAATATGCTTTTATATTTGTGAACTTGCATAAACGCAGTTGCATACAGTGCCATTCTGGCGTTGCGTTTATACATTTAATACATATGTGTGTACGAAATTCGCGAATATTAAAAAAAGGTTTATGTAAAACTCGGCAAGTGAAAAAAAACCCAAAGAAGCTGTTAGTGCTGCTGCATTCTTCCAACTTGTACGCACTAGTTTTGGTTTACTAGAGGGAAGGTATCCTCCTTAACAATGCCAAATTCTCTAAAGGAAATCTTTAAGGACACGCTCTTATAGCCCAGTTATGCATACTTAGCTTTGCATGAGAGTTGTCACATAAGAATCTTTTAAATGGGCTTTGCGTGTAAGATGTTACCCAACGCATAGCACTTAACATGTAGAATTCTGTTGGGTTTTGATTTTTACGTAAAAATGGTATAGCAGTGCAAGTATGCATAACTGGGCTATTACTAACAAAATTTAGTATAAGGGGATTTTTTTTTTAAATATTCGCAATGTTTTTCGTATTAAATATTTTTTGTTTATTTTGTATTAAAACATAGCTTAGGTTTTAACAAACACCATATAAATCCAAGTTTCAAACTTTGTACGAAATTGATGAGTATTTGCAGTTTCTTGAAAATTGCAAACTTTTTTATTAGTAATTATCCAAATCCAGCATACGGTTTTATATCCCATTAAATTTTAGTATAATAATGTGCAAATTTTAAATTTCTTAAAGTCCGTGTAGATTTTTGATGTTTTTTTTGCTGACGGTGCTACGCATTTTCTCCCATATTTCCTGAAAAGTGTCAACCAAGACAAAAAAAATAGAATTTTGCCTGGACAAAGTTTATAGATGCCAATCGATAACTACATATTTTGTCTTTCATCCACCAAAATATTGGACTAATTGGTCCATTCTATTTCAAGATATTTGCGGCTTTCCAACTACACTTTTAATTTTTCTTTTTTTCGGAGAAACCATACCTTCCTGAAATCCTTCATAATTGTAGCACACGATTAAAAAGAATTGGAAATCTATACGAAAATTTAGTACAGCTTATGTTCTGTAAGCCTTACAACAAAAACAACGTAAAAATGTATTAGGAACGGTCCAAAGTTAAATTACAAATTGTGCTTTTTTCAAGCGTTCGGACGCACAATATAATTTACATGTAAAAAAAAGAGTCGTAGCGTTTACTTCATTTGTCAAAATTTTAATAATAAAGCTAGTTTCGGTTACTCTTGCCAGTCGCATAAAATTTTTTTCGGAAAGCTATAGGATTATCGATTGTAAGCAGGGACCGAAAATAACAGTTATTTTTAAAATTTTAATCAAAAAGTCAGGTGGATATAATTTGTCTATCAGATATTTGAATACAGCATATTGATGCTGTTATGCTAAGGAATAATAAACTTAAAAGACTTTAATTTTTTAGACTTTTATGAAAAAGTCACTTTATAATAATTATTTTTTGACCGATTTTTTTTTGGTCAAAAATAAAAGTTAAAATTTGACTTTTATTTTTTAAGTCAAAAATAAAAGTTAAAATCTGACTTTTATTTTTTCGGTCAAAAATAAAAGTTAAAATTTGACTATTATTTTTTAAGTAAAAAATATAAGTTAAAATTTGACTTTTAATTTTTAAGTCAAAAATTAAAGTTACAATTTGACTTTTATTTTTTAAGTCAGAAATAAAAGTTAAAATTTGAATTTTGTTCCTATTGAAAGCAGATGTTAAAAAAGTTAAATAAAATTTTAATTAAATATTAACACAGTTTTTATTTTTAGAATTATAAGTACATGTTGTATTTGTATTAGAAAGTTAAGGAGTTGGTGTTTTGCATATTTTGCTCTGAAAATACGAATTACATTTAATTTCCTTTATTTCAATATTAAATTGTTCACTCTTTCATTGCAATGACTCAGAATTCAATTTCACCATTAATATAGCAGCCAAGTTCTGTTCAGACAAATTGTAGCGCAAGTCGCTGAGAACAATCTTAAGTGCTGAAAACGCGCGTTCTACACTAACTTGTGTCGCAGGTACTTGATGAATAATACATGCCAAGTCCTTTAGACGGGGATATAAAAATTTTTTGTTTTCCCAATATTCCATAAGGTCGACAGCAACGTCAATACGCTTCTCCTTGTATGAGTCAATTTCCATGAATGCTTTGCGAACGAAATCTTTGGAACATCCATCGTCTTCATCGGACGACGCATCTGATAGCTCCATGTCTAAGAGTCCAATTCGTAATTTTGAGGAGCTGCTTTGGTTTGTTGCCTCATGAAATGGGAATGACTCACTACTGGATGTTGTTGGTAGTGGATTAAGACAAGTCTAGTGTATATAAAAAATAATAAATAAATAAAAATTTTCTTGTGTATTACTAAATCTCAACTTTCAAAATTTAGTATAGTTACCTGTTCATTATTTTGGATTTGTAGGATGATGTTTTTTAAATGTTTTTTTGCGCGTCCAATTTTTTCTTTCGACAAAACTCTTCTAAATCTTGGATCCAGAAATAAAGCTGAATACATTGTATCATTTTTCATCAATTTTGACTGCCTTGACTTGATGCATTCAACGAGAATTTTACTAATTTCAGTCATATTAGATTCCAAGTCAAACATCATCTCCAGCCATGCTTTATAAAAGTCTCCCAACAGCAATTGACTTCTTTGCAAACTTAAAGTTAAGATGTGCACAGGAGTAAGAACAGATATGACAGTCTCTATTTCCATCCATTCCTCAGAATTCAGTTGCTTGGATACAGCTTCGTTATCTAGGCAAACATCTTTCAATTTTAAGACACTCTTTAACATTGTAAAAGTTGAGCTCCAACGTGTTGGGACGTCCAATTGGGGTTTCGGCAATTTTAAGTTCTTAATTGTGAAGCTGAAATATATAAAGCAATAAGATTAATATTTCGCGATTGAGAGTTATAGTTTACCGAAATGAAGCAGTTCTTAACAGCTTAGATAATTCTCGAGCTTTTCCAATCAAGCTTTGATTTTGCTTAGATAAGAAGTCTTTTACAGACAATTGAAGTGTGTGGGCAGCGCATTTTATTGACACAACATTCTCGTACACAATTCCTTCCGTAATTTTTTCCGCATTGCTATACGTACTTTCGTCATCTTGACTGTCTTCACTCTCATTTTGCGTAAGTAATTCCACACATTTTACTAAATTTCTACCACTGTCTGTCGTAATTGAATATATTTGCTTAATGTTGATCTGGAAGTTTCTAAGTATATTCTCAATTACTGCCTGCAGGTTTAGAGCAGTATGTTTTTTCTTTAGTTCAACCATAGCCAAAGTGTAAATTACGATCTTCTTATTTACTATTAATTGAACATTCACTCCCAATATAGACCGATCATTTCGTGTGGCCGTGTCCAACTTCAAACTAACAATTTTTCCTTTTAAGTTATTAATTATGCACTGTTTTATTTGATCACATTTCTCGGTAATAAATTCCATAGCATTTCTTGAAGTTATTGGTTCCATTTTTAAACCATTAAAAATTGGATTTGTTAAAGTCTTGAAAGCCTTAAAATTAAAAAATTTCAGAGGCCGTGCTTCGGTGGTGATCATACCAATGCAAGCATCTACGACCTCCTTTTTGGACATTTCCACTGTAAATTTAATGCGATAATCATCATTACTTAAATCCTTGTTTGAAAGTTTGCTCAATTTTTCGTAGTCCGTATACATGTCTGCATGGCAGTTTTGCAAATGTCTTTTTAAATTGGTTAAGCTTCCAGCATTGATGACTTTCTTACATATTTTACACATACTTTCTCCACCACTCTCAATGTAATATTCGCGGATTAAAATATTCCGTTTACGACCCATGATTTATCAATAAAAATTAATTAATGAGTTAAAAAAATCACGTTGTCAACTGCATTAAAATGAACTGTTTACGGATATGCAAAGCAAAGGCAAAGAAGAGTTGATAATAATGATATAACAATAACAATAACAACCGTATAAATAACGGCAAAATAATATTGTCATCAGTGTTGCCGCTGCCTTTAAATTTTTTTTTATTTTTCTTATATTTCCATTACATTTTTATTATTATGGCATAATCAATTTGTTTGTTTCTGACTTAAAAAATAAAAGTCAAATTGTAACTTTAATTTTTGACTTAAAAATTAAAAGTCAAATTTTAACTTATATTTTTTACTTAAAAAATAAAAGTCAAATTTTAACTTTTATTTTTGACCGAAAAAATAAAAGTCAGATTTTAACTTTTATTTTTGACTTAAAAAATAATAGTCAAATTTTAACTTTTATTTTTGACCGAAAAAATAAAAGTCAGATTTTAACTTTTATTTTTGACTTAAAAAATAAAAGTCAAATTTTAACTTTTATTTCTGACCGAAAGAATAAAAGTCAAAAAATAACTATTATATTTTGACTTTTTTGAAAAAAGTCGTAACTGTTACGGTCCCTGATTGTAAGTATATTGAAAATCGGAACGTCCGAACGCTTCAAATAACTTTTGTTCATATTTTTCTATGTAGGTACTGTTACTCACAAAATTAAGTATACGGTTTTTTTTGTTAGTATTTGCAAAATTTTTTTGTTAATTTCATATTAAGATATGGCTTATATTTTAGCAAACCCCATTGAAATCCAAGTATGAAACTGTGTACGAAAATAATGAAAAATCTGCAAAGTTTCAGCAAAATTGCAAACTTTTTAACAAGAATTTCTAAAAAAATCAGGTATGTATGTTATTTTATAGTCCAATCAGTTTCAGTATAATAATGTGCAAATTTCAAATGTCTAAAAATTCGCGATGATTTTTGAGAACTCTTTATACATTTGAAATTCGCACATTATTGTACTAAAACTAAATGGACTACAAAACTGCATAACTGTTTTTTTTTTTTTTTAATTCGTGTTAAAAAGTTTGCTTTGCAGATTTGTCATAATTTTCCTACACAGCTTCATATTTGGATTTAAATGGGGCTTGCTAAATATAAGTCATATTTCAATACAAAACAAAAAAAAAATTTTGCATGTAAAATATTGCGAATATTAACAAAAACAAAGCGTTTACTCAATTTTGTGAGTAACAGTATATAGACATAGTACATATCGACGCCTCCAAACCATACTATGCTATGTCATCTTAAAGCATAAACAGACGGCAGCGTGGATCCAGATCAACTCGTTAATTCGGAATTATCTCGGGAATTAACTACAGTTGATCCGAATTAAGTCCTAGAGAAGATTCCCAAACTTACCTCGGATCAAGGGAATATTCGATGACAACACTGACCAAAACTCAGAGAGCGTAGAATACAGAGATAGAGCGAAACTATCATGCACATATACCTTATCATCGGTAATGCAGTAACCATACTAATTCAGATAGGAATCCTATTGAAATTTAATAAGAACTTATTTGTATTAATATGGTGACTGCATTACCGACGACAAGGTCCATGCTAGTTTTGAATTTTCATTGTGTTCTACGCTCTCTGAGCAAACAAATACGCAAACAAAGCAGCCAACTACTTCATCCGCGGGAATCGAGTGGTGAGGGCTGCGTACCAGGTTCAATCCTCGGTTGGAGCGATTTCCAAAAAAATTTTGTTTTTATTGTTACTTAAATTTGTTTAAATTTTATTTGATTAATATATTTAATTTTACTTTATTTTATTTTCGTTTGTTTTATTTTATTTCACATTTTTTATTTTATTATTAGTTAATTTCAATTTTTGGAGTTTGATTTTACTAAAAAAGTCAAAGACAACTAACTAAAAACAATTTTAAAAAATTTAGAAGTTATAACTGAATGAATAAAAAAAATTAAATGAATATTCTACTGGCCATGGGATTCGAACCTACGACCTCGCGGCTCATAAATCCGCATTACTACCGTCTGTCAAGGCACAATTTTTATTAGATCAATTGCGCCGTTATCCGGATCAACGTTGCCGTCTGTCTGTGCTTTTAGACTTAGTCAGACTTAGCATAGTATGGTTTGGATGTGTCGATATGTACGTCTGCTTGTACGAAGAAATGACTTCTACGAACGTTAATTAAGGCCTTCGTGTAGATGTAGAATTATTTACAATAAAACCCCATATTTGCATTAAAAAAATGAGTGTGTTTAAATTCTTAACCAAAAAATGTTATCCCTCGGAACGTCCGAACGGGAACGTCCGAACAACTTCGAACAGTTTTTGGCAGCTACTAAACATCGTTAGGAAGTTTGAGTTGACGCAATGGTTATGGCTGCTTATTATTCTAACTACCATTCATACATCATTTTTTGTAGCATTAACAGATTCGCAGAATTTAGCATAAATCATCAGTCATCTTCGATACGAGTTCCATTTTGGGAACGTCCGAACGGGAACTTTTAATCGTTATTCACTTACCATATAACATTTGTGGAAAATATTTTTATTGATTTCAGATAGGTATTGATGATAACCAGGGAACGGATTTTTAGGACCTAAAAACCTATAAAAAAAGCAAAATAAAATAACGAAGTAGGCTGGAAAAGGCAAAATAAAATAGCGAAAAAGGCAGGAAAAGGCACTAGGTATTGCAAAAAAGGCAAAACGAAATAGCGAAAAAGGCAGGAAAAGGCACTAGGTATTGCAAAAAAAGCAAAATAAGGCACTAAAAAGACAGAAAATACGAAGAACAATCAAAAAATACATTTATTTTAGAAATGTTTATATTACAAGTAAAAAGAGAAAAACTATGAACTAGTTTCATTATATGAAAAATTTGTACTTTGAATCTTTGACTATTTTATCCTTTCGGGTTTCTAACTCATAAAACTTTAATATGTATAGTTGTAGTAACATTGAACCACAAGATGCATTTTGAAGTTTTCTGGCAACATTTTCATTCGATTTTCGCGAAGAAAAGCCTTGAATATACTAAATGTGTGCTCGACGTAAACTGATACAAGTGGAGCCCAATTTAAATAAGGAACGTTTGAAACGTTCATATTATCAAAAATAAGGGCGTTTTCCTCGCCCTTTATAATTTTATCCACACCCCTTATTGTCTCCAAGCCTTCGTTAGCTGAGAAAACGGCTTTGAATTTTTCCAACACCAATTTGGCAAGAGGTCTTTGCGCTTCTATAAGCCGCATGGGCAATGTGTACATTTTTTAATCTTAAAAAAAAAATTGTAAATGCTATAACCACTTTTTTAAAGGTAGAAAAGGCAAAAAAGCCAAATATCTTAAAAAAGGCAAAAAAAAGGCAAATATCTTAAAAAAGGCGAAAAAAGGCAACATCAAATGCTATCAGGGAAAGCTAAATCGTGGACATTCTTAATCGAATATACTCTATCTCTTTAGAAGAAAAAAAGGCAATTTCCATAAAATCCGTTCCCTGATGATAACTATTCATAACAAAAAATTTGTGTTCATTCAGAGCCTACTATAGTTTTTATATTGAAAAAAGTGTTTCCAAACGGAACGTCCGCAACGCAGGAAACACCCATATATGTAAAATAAATTTTGAGCATAGTCTAAGGTACATTCATATGTACATATGTATTTATGTAGGTATGTAGGTTGCAAGATTTTTCTTATCCATGTCTCATTACAAAAAAAAAAATATAAAAGGCATTAACTAATCAAAATTCATTCTTCTTCTTCTTTTTTGGCGCTGTAATCGCCTAAGCGATTTTGGCCGAGTTCAGCAAAGCACGCCAGTCGTTTCTCCTCTGTGCCAACTGACGCCAATTGGAAACGCCAAGTGAAGCCAAGTCCTTCTCCACCTGATCTTTCCATCGCAGTGGGGGCCTCCCTTTCCTCTGCTACCACCAGCGGGTTCCGAGTTGAATACTTTCAGAGCTGGAGCGTCGGTGTCCATTCGAACGAGATGACCAAGCCAGCGGAACCGCTGTATTTTAATTCCCTGCTCTATGTCCATATCGTTGTAAAGCTCATACAGCTCATCGTTCCATCGTCTGCGGTACTCGCCGTCGCCAACGCGTAAAGGCCCGTAA
>NW_016157293.1:310309-329986 GCF_001687245.7 Rhagoletis zephyria
TTTTTTAGCTAACTAAACAATTGCTCCTAAAAGCTTAAACAGACGGCAGCGTTGATCGGGACTATTTGGGACTTAATCCGGATCAACTGCAGTTAATTCCCGAGTTGATCGGGATTAACTGGGACTTAATCCGGATTAACTGCAGTTAATTCCCGAGTTGATCCGGATCAACGCTGCCGTCTGTTAATATATGTTCATTGCTTCATTCACAAAAAATAAAATGGTCTAATTTCACGCTTAAGTAGCGATTTTTATAACATTTAGAAAACGTCATTAATGAAAATCTATTTTTGAACGAAAAAAACTTTATAGAAAATATAAAATTTTGGCCTATTTAAAAAAGTATCCTCATTTATACTGATAGGAAAAAAAGTATCCCGCAAAAATTCGTCTAAAAATGTATCCACTTGGATCTATTTAGATCCAAACGGCATCCCTGTTCACCACGTTGTACACTAGCTTGTATAAATAGAATGAGCAGTACATTCACATTCGACTAAGTCGTGTAAATGCTAGAAATGAATGTCGCATGCAGGGTTCTAATAAATATGTATTAAAAGTACTATATCGCCTATGCACACATATCATTGCAATACTTTGTTCCATAGTCTTTTTCGTATTCAATGTTAAAAAAATAGTTCATTCGAAATCACATTTCTTAGTTCTACTCATAGTAGTGAAAATATGCAGCTTCTGCTGACTAACACCCCAATTCTGTGCACTTGACAAATAATCAACCTTGACTATTTGTCCAGTGAACAGAATTGGGGGGTAAATATAAAGGTGTTGTATTGAATACAATAGATTAATAAACAGCAACCGTAGATTTTGAATGATAAAAGTATTTTTGTAACGTAAACAATTTAAAAATCCAATAACAATAATACAGTAACGACATTTTAGCATTCTTTGGCTATTTTCCTTTAGTTTATTTAATGTTTCTTATTTTATTATGAAAGTGTAGCTCATTAACTAACAAAAACAATGTTATTAAAAATTTCAAACTTTTTCTTTAAACATTATGCGGTTTTGTATCCCATTCAATTTTGTTTTAATTAAGTGCAAATTTAAAGTAACTAGGACTTACTCTTGATTTTTGAAAATTTTTTTTGTCGAAAGTGTTGCGGATTTTCTCCATACAAAAAATGTTCGAATATACTTTGGAAGAAAATGCGTGAACAAAAAATTTCCAAAAATCAACACTTACCTAGTTACTTCAAACTTGCACTTTATTATACTAAAATTTAAAAAACTGCGTATTAAAAAAAAAATTCTTAAAAATCCGATTAAACAGTTTAAAATTTTGATGAACATTTTTTAAAATTGCGGAAAAAGTAAAAAGAATCGGGTAAGAATCGGCCAAAAACGGCCGATGCCGATTCTGTTGGCCGATACTCGCCGATGCCGATGCTGAATCCGATTAATCGGTCGGACTCTAGCCTTAGCATTCTATTAGCTACATACCAGAAAGGCGGTTTGAACGAAATATTTATAGTTTGTATAAAATTGGGAAATGAATCCATCAATTCAGAGAGGCGGATGTCATCGTTGTCCCACCCGTTCCTTCTGGAAAATGTAAATTTATACTTTATTAGTTTCGTAATAACCTGACTTCAAGTGTTTAGATTTTGAGAGTTATCCAATAAATGGTTAAAGAGAAATGACTTAAATTTTTAGCACAAACGAGCTAGAATGTCCCACCCGTCACATTGGAATGCCCCGTTTTAATAAATTGGTCCATTTTGTGCCCTCCCGTCTAAAGCTATTGATTTTGCAGCTGAATTACACTATTTCCCTGATTCTAGCACCTAACAAATTTGGCACGTGTTGAAAAGAAACTTGAATCAATTAGAAAATTGAAAATGGGAAAATCATGCACATTGTAAAATGAGCAAAATTGTAAAATGTGGTAGATTTTAAGGTTACGGTGGCAGATGTGGTAGAGACGCAATTTAGCAAAAAAAAAGTGGAAGATCTACCACAAAAGTGGTATAGTCCACACACTGCGTGTATGTATACGAAGCGAGAGCGCGCGCCAACTACACTGG
Source organism: Rhagoletis zephyria (assembly GCF_001687245.7). Classification (NCBI taxonomy): domain Eukaryota; kingdom Metazoa; phylum Arthropoda; class Insecta; order Diptera; family Tephritidae; genus Rhagoletis; species Rhagoletis zephyria. The sequence goes on from NW_016157293.1 coordinate 312,358, forward strand.
TAGGTAGCAGCAGTCCGGCACACTAGTGCGTTATTACGCTGATACTCAAGGTGCGTTACGTGTGCTAATACACCAACTTGCTAACTCATTAGCGCATTAATGCGTTGGCGGCGCATTAATTCTTTGACAGCACAATGCGTTCACAGCGCGACAATGCGGTGATAGTGCGATAATAATGAGTTGAGATCGAAACATTGCGCTGAGAGCGACATTCTTCCCGATTCAAACAATTAAACAAATTAAATGTTTGAGTTTTTTTTAATGAATATACTATTTTATTGAGACAGTAAGCCTTTTTATAATGAATTTCATTCATTAAAGAAAAAACATGACAAACTGAACATACCCTGTGGGGAAAATCTCTAGTTCTGAACTGGTGCGGTTCTAGTACATTTAGACCCAGTACTGGTTCGCGATAAATCTCTTTTGCATGCAAACAACTGGAAGTGTCAATTGCCGCCCGCTGCATCCCTTTTTCGATAGTTCCGAACTTGTTCTAAATTCGACCAATAAGATTTAGTTCGTTCTACATCCCTTTTTCTATAGTTCCGAACCATTTCTAAATTCGTCACTTTAGATATAGATTTCTAGTGAAAAACTGAAAAAAATTGTTTTTTAAAAGTACCACTATTCGCCGATTTTGGACTGGTGGGGATCTAGTTCCTATCGGCCTAGCTACTTTTTGGCGATAAAGACCTAGTACGGAACTAGAAATTTGATTCACTAGTCCGCGGTTTCCCTGCAGGGTAGGTACATAACAAACATTTCCTAAAAGTAAGAGTCTAGAAAATCACATTACATTACTAAATTAAATTTTGCATGAACACAAAAGTTCGTATTAAATATGTACATTAGACTGAATCATCAAAAAAAATTGCGGTTTTTCCGGCGGCATTAAAAAATCAATTATATTTAAAGACTTCTACCAAAATATTTCAGAAAAATATTAAAATTTAGGTGAGCTGGACCGGTTTGGAAATACCTCTAAAAATTAAGTTTTTTATGATTAAATAAAATTTTCTAAAGGATTTTTTGAAAAAAAAATCCCCTCAGATGACACAATAGTTTAAGCTTGAAAAATCTACATAAAAATATCAGAGACACAAAATAATTATTATCCTAATATTTGAGATCATAAACCTTGTTTTATGAGAATTTTTTTCGTCTTTGTATAATAACTATTTACGAGAAATATCTTTTTTCGTCGCGTGGGATGATTATTTTCAGATGGAAATTATTCAAGTCTTTTCATAATAATTATATGGGGTTTTTATTTTTCTCGTTTCTCGGGACGTTTATTTCAAAACGAATATTATTTACGTCTTCTCATAATAATTTTATTTTTATTTTTTTTCATCCGCGGACGTTTATTTCAAGATGGAAATGATTTAGGTCTTGTCATAATAATTATGTGGGGCTTTTATTTTTTTTCGTCTCGTGGGACGTTTATTTTAAGACGGAAACGATTTACGTCTTTTCATAATAATTATATGCGACTTTTATTTTTCTCGTCTATCGTGACGTTTATTTCAAAGCGACAATGATTTACGTCCCACGTTTTCTCTTTATAGAATCGGTACATGTACTGCCGATTTCACGAAATTAAACGCAAATATCTCCGACCTCGATTATTGGAATTTGATTTGCTAACATCTGGCAACCCTAAACTAAAACCATTTAAAAGCAAAGCCCTTTGATTTCACACCACATATTTGAAAATCGAACGAACGATACAGATTTCATGACATGAACATTCGTGGCGTTAAATATTTAACACGCCAAATCTCCGAACTCAATTAAGAAGTTCATTCAATAAAAGTCCCATATAATTCTTAGGAGAAGACGTCAATCATTTCCGTCTTGAAATAAACGTCCCGAGAGACGAAAAAAAAAATCCAATATAATTATTATGAGAAGACGTGAATCATATTCGTATTAAAATAAACGTCCGGAGAGACGAAAAAATAATAAAAATCCCATATAATTTTTAAGAGAAGACGTAAATCATTTTCGTCTTGAAATAAACGCCCCGAGAGACGAACAAATACCAAAATCCCATATAATTATTATGAGAAGACGTAGATAATTTCACATTTATATATATAGATAATCGTTATTGAATTTTTTATCAACGGAATCATATAAATGAGAGTTTTGATGCTGTTTTTTAACTTTTTTCGAAGAGTTGTGTAAGAAAAACTTGAATAACTGCTCCAAAACTTTACCGATACTTTTTATTTCTTTGCAATCATTCACGCCCCAATTTTTTCTTTATCAAATACCAACATACCTTAATTCAACATGGAATACTTGTTTATCTTACCTTCCTCTTTCATATTTTGAATGAGCTTATTCGCAAAGAAATTAAAAGAGTGAGAAAATATCTTACCAATGATATCTCAGATGTGTAGATTGGTAAGGTTTTGGGTGAGTTATTTAAGTTTTTCTTAAACCAGTCTTTGAAAAAAGTTTAAAAACAGCATCAAAAATCTCATTATTATGATTCCGTAGAAAATTTTTTACAAATATTTTTATGCAATTTTTAAGCTTAAGCTGTTTGGTCATCTGAGGTGATTTAAAAAAAAATTACATAAAAAACTATTTTCATTAGTAAAAAACTCAATTTTTGGAGGTATTTTCATATCGGTCCAGCTCACGTAAATCTTAATATTTTTCCGAGATATTTTGGTGGAAGTCTTAAGTAATACATTAATACATTTTATAATTCCAGTGGACAAACAGTACCGATTTTTTTTATGTATGGGGAGTGATTGCAGTCTAATGTATGTACATATATATGTACATATGTACATTAGACTGCATCACCAAAAAAGTTGCGGTTTTTCCGCTGGGGTTACAAAACTTATTATATTTTAAGACGTCCACCATAATATTTCGGAAAAATATTGAGATTTACGTGAGCAGGACCGATTTGAAAATACCTCCAAAAGTGAAGTTTTTTATGAATAAAAATAGTTTTTTAAAGAACTTTAAAAAAAAAAATCCCCTCAGATGACAAAACAGATTAAGCTTAAACAATCTGCATAAAAATATTTAAAAATCTTTACAACGGAATCGTAATAATGAGATTTTTGATGCTGTTTTTTAACTCTTTTCAAAGATTGATTTACGAGAAACTTGAATAACTGGGCCAAAACTATTCTGATTTAGACTTATGGGGTCTCAGTAGAAAGGTATTATTTAAGGTTTTATAGGCCGATTCACTTATGAATCCAAATTTTTTGAAGCGGGGATCCAAAATCGTGGCCTGATTTATTAACTCATTTCTGTCTAAATCTTTGAATCGCTCGTTTGATTCCCATAGTAGTTTTTTAATAAGATTTTGTACAGAAGGTGAAAGATTGTCGGTCTGAAAAAAGCTGTCAAAGGTTTTTTTTTTTAATTGTTTTACGTACAAAATTATTGATGATGAACTGATATGCTTTTAATACCAGAGCTGTGTAAGTGTGAACTCTTTTTCAATTTTAAATCAACAATTTTTTTCTATTCAGTTTTCATTACTTATTCTTCGCTTAAGATTGAGGTTTATAATTTTTAAATTTTCCATTCACTCAAAGCAGTTATAAATTCACACATCAACATATTCATCGCAAGATTGAAAAAAACAATGCCAAATCAAAAAAGGTTTAACACTGAATGAGTATTGAAAAGGCTGCAATCTTTTATGTGTGTGCATTCTTTAATTCAGTACCAATCATTGGTTCAAAGACACCCTGGTAAACAACTTTTTGATAAAAAGGCAGATTTTTGACAATTGCTCAATTGTAAAAATTCGAAGCGGTGTTACCCAATTTAAGTTTTTTGGTAGAGGGGATTTTATATCATAAATTTGGGATTATATATAAAACAGTTGTATTAACATTTAACAATAGTTCATATCTCATATTAAAAATGTTTAAATTTTACATTAAATTCGATAAATATTTCGCTAAAACTTTACATTTAGGTTAATAAAATTTAAGTGAACATATTTTAAAAATATTTACTGTCTTTATGCCATCGGATTATTTCACAATGTAACTAGCCAGGACTACTACAGTTTTCAATATCGGGTGCGATTGCTTCTGATATAATTTGAACACTGAAATTACAAATTTAATTTAATGCATATTTAGGGGGTTCACAATTCGTGTTAGACGTCGTAATGTCTTAAAGGCATAAAATTGTTCAATATAAAGTAACGGTTAAAAGCGATTTGAAAGATTCGTTGGGTATGATAAGAGTCAATAATATATTTCCTACTAGTTTAAAAACATTTTGGTTATGTTACAAAAGGCCTAAAGAGGTATTAGGCGTTATTTTACGTTTAAAAATTTTAAGACTTTAACACATTACGACACTGAACACCTCTTGTGAATCCTCCATATGTGTTTCACTATTAAACTATATCGTTGTTTATTTGGGTAAAATTAAAATATATTTCACTGTTCAATATTGGAGTTTATGTGTAGTATGCAAATGAGAACAACAATTATCAACTTATTGAGCATTAGCCTCATTTATTTAAAAAACAAAAGACATTTTGCTTGATAAACTTTCGATTCTACGAAACAAACAAAAAATTAATAATAAAATTTGAAGGATTTTAGATACTGCGTAGCATGAAATTTTACAATCTGCTTAACAGGCTAACCTAATATTCGCGGCTTGCGTTTTGGTACGCATGCCGTCGAATTTGTTTTTTTGCGTCACCCGAAATTGACTTGCACGCGTTTGCATTTGATTTCATTGAGCGAAACGTCAAATCAAAATGTCACGCAGAACAAAAATTGGAAATTGAGTTAGCTTCATACGCACGCCGTTCAATTTCGGTTGATCTCATACAAGTTGCATGTGCATGAGAAATTTTTGACAATAAATTGGCGGCGTGCGTGAATATTAGGTTAGCCTGTAATTGTCAGGTTGTTCCATGATAAAAAAGTAGGTAGTTTCATTACTACTATTTTTTGATTATAAAGCAGATTTTTGACATTTCTCCTGATGTAAACATTAATCACAGCTTTGCCACATTGAAATTTTTTGATAGGGGAGATTTTATTTAAAATATTTGGGAGTAAAATTTACATACAAACAATAGTAAGATGATGTGTTCATAATCAAATTTGAACGCTTTTCTCAAGCGTTTAGAAGATCCTTTCAATAATATCGATGTGCAGAGATGAAGAAATAAAATAAAATCTAGTTTTGAAATATTTATTTATTAAAAGCTGTTTTTTATTTTATTTTAAACAAAATAAATAAATTTACATAACTAAACTCTTTTTTTGTGTAAAATAGTCCGAAGAAGATGTATTTTTAAAGCACAGTCATTAAAGCATTGCCTTCGCAATGAAAGGAGTCACAATTCAGAATTCTCCGGAAGTGAAGTATCTAAAAGTAACGCTGGATACAAATTTATCGTGGAAATCTAACGAGAAACACAAAACCTCTAAAGAATGGGCAGCATTTTGACAATGTAAACTGGTCTTTGGTAAAACGTGGGGTGTGTGACCACAGGGAATCCTCTGGATTTGTACCTCTATTATCAGACCCATAATTAACTATGCGTCAGTGGTATGGTGGAGCAGATTCTCAATCAAGAGCGTGGAAGCCTGCTTGCAAAACTTCAAAGAACTACTGCCGTGTGCGGTACGAAAGATTTCTCTACAACACGTGGCGTTGCTCTTGATGCACTGCTGCACTTACCGTCACTTTGTGTCTTAAAGAACGCCTGCAGACTAAAATGAAACGGATGCTGGTATAACACTGAGTGGGGCCAGGCGGAAATTGCCAGCGGCAGAGATCTGAGCACTTGTGTCTTCAATGCCACAGGATAGTACGCCACCTTTACCTTTATTGAAGAGATTCTATTATGTTGAGTTCGCTGAGGCCGAATGCTGGTTTAATACCAGCACTGAGCCCGGACTCACATATAATCGAATATTGACTTATGGCTCCAAAACTGACTGGGGATAAGATTAACTTTTCTCTTGGCAAGTATGCTGCGGTCTTCCATCCAGGCTGAGGTATTTTCAATCCTCAAGTATATGGACTACGTGGTGGAAAATAGGTGGAGCGGAAGGAGTTTACGTGACGGCCAAGCTGCACTTAACGCACTACTTACTTCCAGACTCTGAGTGCCAGTTCAATCGGGAGTACCTCCTATCGTCCATAACTATAATATTTATCATATCATGAATTTCAATTTTCGTTATTGCACATATCGAAGACAAATTTCCTTTTAATTTTGTAAATATATTTTTTTTTGCAATAAATAAATGATTATAGAGGACTAGGTATGGCAGCACGAAATGTCACAATCTGCTTAATTGTCAGGTAGTTAATAAGGCGCCCGAAAAGTGACAATGAAACTACCTTCTTTTTTACCTTCCTTTTATTAGCTCGGGATGTAACTATGTAATATTGATGCGCCTAAAAGATGCAGCGATTTCTATTCTCAAGTTATATACCTGATGACAGTACGATTGGCAATTATAATTGGGAGGTTTTAGTTTTTTAAACTATAATTTTATTGTATGATGGTTTGTTCTTTGTATCATAGAAACACATAGCAACTGATTTCACACTTACAGTGGGATAAACTTACATACAACTTCCGAATGCGGGATTTCGCTGTAACATTCTACTTTGCGCCTCGGTCTGGCGCTGTTTGAGCTGTAGAACCTTTCCGCTTTACCTTTTGTACGAAAAACTGCGATCTGCGTACGGATTTTGCAACATAACGCGACAAAATCTTCGGATTTCGCGAAAATGCACTGAGGACCTTCCGAGCACTGTTTTTATCACTTTGCTAACCATGCTAACCCCCGCTCCCTGGTTTTCTCGTAACTGCCAGGCCTTATTTGTACCGATTAAAACCCTGCAAACTGTCGAATAGTGCAATCTTTAATTTTTTAGCAATTTTACGTGTACTTAAGGCCGGATCATTTATAAACTCGTGCAAAATGGTTTGTCTCGTTTCTAACTCGGTTGCCATTTTTAACTCAACTAGGAATCAAATTCAAATGAAATTTCTTCTACGTCCAACTAAGGTCATGTAGTCAGCTTATGGTATTTGAATTTCAAAATATTTAATTCGTTTTGGGTAAGTTATAAGCTTCCCAAAGTGTCGCAGTTTTGGTGTGTCCACCCTTTAGTAAGTTCAGTCAAGATGTTATTCAAAAGTTTTGAAGAAAATGACTTTTCTCTTTTGTGAAAATCTTATGCGAGTATTGTCGGTAAAATGTTAGTCTATGAATGATTAAAAATTAACGAATAAATAGTTAATCGCTATTAATGATTAAAATTAATTAAGCATTCGCAGTGGTGTAGTGGTTAGAAGTGCGCACTACCACTCCGTAGGGTGAGGTTTCGAGCCCAGTTCCGGGCAACATAAAAAAAGGAAAAAGTTTTTTGTGATAGTGGTCGGCCCTCGGCAGGAGTCGGCGTAAAACTGTAGGTACCTCCCCTTTGTGCGACAACATCAAGGTTATGCCACAATCGGAGGGGTAGCTCGGCCAAACACTAACAACTCAGGTTTTTGAGATATATAGTGGATTAGGTTTATAAATACCATATCCTTCTGAGGCAAATCGACATAGGTCTTTGTTGTTACCAATCCGGCAGAGGCAAAGTTTTGCCATTTGGCATAAAACCGAAGTAGCCAACCCTTACTACTGAACAGTGGCAAATGTCTAACATTAATCGTGAATATTGGCATAAGTCAAAAACTGTGAAATAACGACACTTTTAGTTTTGTGCCGTTGTTCGGCAACACAAATGGAATTTTTTTCGTTTAACTACATTCGAGTTGTTACTTATTTCGTGTTTTTGCAGTCCAACACTTACTGAATCTTTCGAAAAAGACATAATTTGAAGGTGACAGGTAATAAGATCAACGGAAATAAAGTCAATTGACTTTATTTTCCACCCTGGTGCGAAATAAAGTCAATTGACATTATTACCTTTTTAAAAACGAAATAAAATCCATTGACATTATTTCTCTTTCAAACATTAAATTTGCTTAGCTTCGCGGCGACCCGCGTTAGCGCACCACACCGCGCGCGCCGTGCTCGCGCTCGCGCCCCGCGTTCCCCGCGCACCCCTCGCGACCGGCGCGCACACCACGTCACGCCGCGGCCCCCCCCTTTCCCGTCTCCCGCCGTGCTGTAACGCAGGTAGATTTATTTTTTGTATACGTGGAAATAAAATTTTTATATATTTTAAGCATCGAGGGCTTATATTCAATAATACCCTCTATCTGCACACTTTTTACAAAGATGAGATTCTGATATAAAAATCCACCTAAGCTTTAACTGTTATCAGTGATATTAATGTTACCTTATATAACCACAGGTAATAAATCCCAGAAGGTTTCTAAAATCACAAATTAGTTTTTGTGCAAATTGCAGATAGAGGGTATTAATGAATTCAAGCCCTCGATATTTCACCTTTTTATATTTGTAAGTTATTGGAAGCAGGGATGCCAACTTGGCTCAAACCGTGCCATTTGTCCCTATTTTACTTCAAATTGCAGTGCCAAGATGGCACTTTTGTAAAAAAAATAACATTTCAGTACATTTTTGTGAAATCCTTTGCGTGCATTTCTTTTTCTCAACTAAAATTTTTAGGGCTATTCAACTGGTTAATCTTATTTTATCATTGCACTTTTGTTTGGAAAATGTAGCTTTATTTTATTGCTAAATGTGAATGATTAAAAGGAATTACACCTTTTTTGGCACTTTTATTTTTCTATTTGGCACATTTTGGCACTTTTTTATCCTCAATATGGCACCTCATAACTAAGGATAGTTGGCAGCCCTGATTGGAAGATTTCTGCTGTGTTTTGAGGCAACAACTTGTCTGCAGTAAAAAAGCATATAATTTGTGTTTCAAAAGTGTGTGAAAACCAATCAATTAACTTATATGATCTCGGTTCCGATATTAAATAATCAATAATTGTTTATACCCGCATTTTGGCACATTGGCTCGTTGAATGTGCCATCTAATAAATAGTGTCGTCATTCTCCTTAGCTGCTTTTAAATGATGTCGTCACAAATTGCTGGCGGAGACATGAATACAGTGTAAGAAAATTATTTTTCTATAATTGTTTCCTTATAGAAAGGTTGGTTTCTTTTCCACCTTAGACATTCCGAATTCGTTCAAAATATGGTAATTTTAAACACAGAATTCGTTCAGTGTTCCTCTGGGGTTCTTGGACATGGACTATTTCTTCAATTTAATAGTGTTCGCTTTATTTTTGTGGAAACGAAACATGTTTTGCAAGTTATGGATCATTTCTACACTCTTTCTTCAAGCAGTTATAAATTCACACATCAACATATTCATCGCAAGATTGAAAAAAACAATGCCAAATCAAAAAAGGTTTAACACTGAATGAGTATTGAAAAGGCTGCAATCTTTTATGTGTGTGCATTCTTTAATTCAGTACCAATCATTGGTTCAAAGACACCCTGGTAAACAACTTTTTGATAAAAAGGCAGATTTTTGACAATTGCTCAATTGTAAAAATTCGAAGCGGTGTTACCCAATTTAAGTTTTTTGGTAGAGGGGATTTTATATCATAAATTTGGGATTATATATAAAACAGTTGTATTAACATTTAACAATAGTTCATATCTCATATTAAAAATGTTAAAATTTTACATTAAATTCGATAAACATTTCGCTAAAACTTTACATTTAGGCTAATAAAATTTAAGTGAACATATTTTAAAAATATTTACTGCAATCGGATTATTTCACAATGTAACTAGCCAGGACTATTACAGTTTTCAATATCGGGTGCGATTGTTTCTGATATAATTTGAACACTAAAATTACAAATTTAATTTAATGCATATTTAGGGGGTTCACAATTCGTGTTAGATGTCGTAATGTCTCAAAGGCTTAAAATTGTTCAATATAAAGTAACGGTTAAAAGTGATTTGAAAGATTCGTTGGGTATGATAAGAGTCAATAATATATTTCCTACTAGTTTAAAAACATTTTGGTTATGTTACAAAAGGCCTAAAGAGGTATTAGGCGTTATTTTACGTTTAAAAATTTTAAGACTTTAACACATTACGACACTGAACACCTCTTGTGAATCCTCCATATGTGTTTGACTATTAAACTATATCGTTGTTTATTTGGGTAAAATTAAAATATATTTCACTGTTCAATATTGGAGTTTATGTGTAGTATGCAAATGAGAACAACAATTATCAACTTATTGAGCATTAGCCTCATTGATTTAAAAAACAAAAGACATTTTGCTTGGTAAACTTTCGATTCTACGAAACAAACAAAAAATTAATAATAAAATTTGAAGGATTTTAGATACTGCGTAGCATGAAATTTTACAATCTGCTTAATTGTCAGGTTGTTCCATGATAAAAAAAGAAGGTAGTTTCATTACTACTATTTTTTTTATTATAAAGCAGATTTTTGACATTTCTCCAGATGTAAACATTAATCACAGCTTTGCCACATTGAAATTTTTTGATAGGGGAGATTTTATTTCAAATATTTGGGAGTAAAATTTACATACAAACAATAGTAAGATGATGTGTTCATAATCAAATTTCAACGCTTTTCTCAAGCGTTTAGAAGATCCTTTCAATAATATCGATGTGCAGAGATGAAGAAATAAAATAAAATCTAGTTTTGAAATATTTATTTATTAAAAGCTGTTTTTTATTTTATTTTAAACAAAATAAATAAATTTACATAACTAAACTCTTTTTTTTGTGTAAAATAGTCCGAAGAAGATGTATTTTTAAAGCACAGTCATTAAAGCATAGTCCGAAACCAGGATTCGGAGAAGGGTTAATGGTCTCATTGCCTTCGCAATGAAAGGAGTCACAATTCAGAATTCTCCGGAAGTGAAGTATCTAAAAGTAACTCTGGATACAAATTTATCGTGGAAATCTAACGAGAAACACAAAACCTCTAAAGAATGGGCAGCATTTTGACAATGTAAACTGGTCTTTGGTAAAACGTGGGGTGTGTGACCACAGGGAATCCTCTGGATTTGTACCTCTATTATCAGACCCATAATTAACTATGCGTCAGTGGTATGGTGGAGCAGATTCTCAATCAAGAGCGTGGAAGCCTGCTTGCAAAACTTCAAAGAACTACTGCCGTGTGCGGTACGAAAGATTTCTCTACAACACGTGGCGTTGCTCTTGATGCACTGCTGCACTTACCGTCACTTTGTGTCTTAAAGAACGCCTGCAGACTAAAAAGGAACGGATGCTGGTATAACACTGAGTGGGGCCAGGCGGAAATTGCTAGCGGCAGAGATCTGAGCACTTGTGTCTTCAATGCCACAGGATAGTACGCCACCTTTACCTTTATTGAAGAGATTCTATTAGGTTGAGTTCGCTGAGGCCGAATGCTGGTTTAATACCAGCACTGAGCCCGGACTCACACATAATCGAATATTGACTTATGGCCCCAAAACTGACTGGGTCAGGATCTGAGATCTTTATCGAAGTTAATGGGGATAAGATTAACTTTTCTCTTGGCAAGTATGCTGCGGTCTGCTTAACAATCTGCTTAATTGTCAGGTAGTTAATAAGGCGCCCGAAAAGTGACAATGAAACTACCTTCTTTTTTACCTTCCTTTTATTAGCTCGGGATGTAACTATGTAATATTGATGCGCCTAAAAGATGCAGCGATTTCTATTCTCAAGTTATATACCTGATGACAGTACGATTGGCAATTATAATTGGGAGGTTTTAGTTTTTTAAACTATAATTTTATTGTATGATGGTTTGTTCTTTGTATCATAGAAACACATAGCAACTGATTTCACACTTACAGTGGGATAAACAACAAACCTCTAATATAAATTAGTTAAATTTAGCTAAGATTTTTTTATCAATTTTAAGTTTTCGTTTGGAATAATTTTCATGAAATAATCTATTAAGAGATGTTTTTAGAAAATTGCCGTACATCCGACATCTATTAAAATTTTGACATCCTCACTTTTTGGAAAAAGAAGTTCAAGATACAAGTTTATGTGCTAAAAATAAATTAAACAATAAAGGTCTGCTAATATTTATGGAACATATAATAGACAAATTTTTGTTTCATAACCCAGACTTTATGAATAAGTAATAGTAGAAATTCCGAATTAAAGGGTGAACACACCAAAACTGCGACACTTAGAAATTACTACCAGAAACAAACTAGCAGGCTTTGAAATTATTTTTTTTTTGTATATAACTTGGAAGTTTAGATGTTATTAAAATGTTAAAATATTAGTTATTATTTGCTCCGTATGCAAGTGATCGGTATTTTCATCGCACACGCGCCATCATGTTCTGCACGACTGCATCATCGACTTTACGCGATGCGCACAACTACTTTGTTTTGCACTCTTCAATATTTTTCACTGTTTCTCCTGTTTTCTGCAAGATTTCTTTGACAATTGACCAATATTCCCCAATAGGACGTGGCTCTGGGCTATTGGGTGGATTGCAGTCGTGAGGTACAAAATTGATGTTATTTGCATTATACCACGGCAGTGTGTCCTTGGCATAGTGGCAGCTTCCCACGTCCGCCTAGAACAGTGGCCTACTCCTTATCTGTTGATAAATGACAGAAGACGCCTTTTGAGGCACTCATCCCGATAAACTTGATCATTCATTGTCCCGGATGGGAAAAAAGGGCTGCTCTTACGGCCACAGGATCAAATAGCTTGCCAAACAATGTGGTTTTTTTTTTGGAAATTTGGACTTCATTTTCAGCTTACAACTTTCAGGGGTATCTTGACGACTTGCACCAGTATAAAGATCTTGACCTGCAATATATTTTGAATTTGAAAAGAATTATCGAAATCGGTTGACGTGGTCCAAAGTTATGCGGTAACATACATAAAAAAAAACAAAAAAAAACAAAAAAAAAAAATATTCCGACGAACTGATAACCTCCTCCTTTTTTGGAAGTCGGTTAAAAAATATGCGCAATTCGATCCCTAACTACATTTTTTTGTAAAGAACGCCCGTTTGCTTTAAATTTGTAAAACTACAATTATTTTTTTTATTTGTTTACATCTGTCATTTGTTACAAATGATGAAAAGTCCAAGAGTTGCCAAATATAAATATTTTTATATCTATTTATTAAAATAATAATTTATAATAATAAATTTGAAGTGCAAATACATCTGTAAAACTGTTTATCACAAAATGTTATTAATTGTTTGCAAGCATACTATAGTTTTCATGCATTTTGAGAACAATTAATGGAATATGTGTACATACATATGTATAGCATGTACTTACGGCGGCCGCTGTAGCAGAGTGATTACATGTGCATACTTCCACTCCATAGGACCATGGTTAACCCAAAATAGCAGTTGTCCTTCGGCACGCAATGGCAAACCTTCGAGTATATTTCTGCCTTTAAAACTCTTCTTATAAAATCATTTGATGTTCGGAGTCAGCCTTAAATATGTACATAGGTGTCTCCATTTGTGCCACAACATCAGAACTCATGCCTCAAGTTTGAGCAGAAGTTCGGCCAAACACTAAGAAAAATAGTTTAGCACCAAATATTTATTTGTTTACTTATTTTAAGAGAGATGGCAATCTTCTGCTTTCACATTTTGAGTACAAAAATCTCAACCCTGATACAACAAATAGTATTAGCATTGAATGATAATGACAGATTGCATTCACATAAACGTACAATCATACATGATTGAGTTTTTTTTTTGCATTCACATTCTCTATGTGAATGGGTGTCAACCATTCCATAACACACTACATATTTTGTGTTTACAATTTGTAACCAATCTCAAGAGTGGTTGTTAAATTTTTAAATAAAACAATCACATTTTTGAAACGAATAAAATGAGAATGCACACTCAATTGATTCAATCATTACACAGCTCTGTTCAATACTTATCAAAGTGGTGATAGCTTCAATCATTTCCATCGCCTCCATTGTTTCCTGTGCAATTAATCATTCACAATTACTTAAAATTTCAAAACTGTTGTTTTCCACCTCGCGTATTTGTGAATTAAGTAAACATAAAGTACTTACTGCATTCTTTAATTGCAAAATTCTTTTTATCATGTCATATGTCGAGTTCCAACGCGTTGGAACATCGTTTATAAATTTCAAAACAGGAATTTGCATTCTTTCGGATTTAAATTGAGAATGCGCATATGTACTTTTCGTGAAAAACCGAATAGCTTTAATTTTATTCAGTACAAATTGAACTTTTTTTTACACCAGATTGAGCCACCAAATTCAGCGTATGGGCAAAACAACCCCAATGGTGCCAACCCCCACCACGTATTGCTGCCTTCATGTTGGCTGCGTTATCACTAACAATTGCAGTTACATTAGATGTAAGTCCCCACGCATGTAAAATTTCTCCTTCTTTGTTTTGGATATTTTCCCCTTGTATGCCGATCCGAGTATGAAGTACATGTCAGTAAATCTGAAGCCAAGCATGTTCTTGTGGTGTCTTCGACCATGTAATGTGCCGTCACGCTATAGAAACTATCTTGGGCTCGCGAAGTCCAGCTGTCAACAGTCAGACACACAGCGTGTGCTCTTTTTAACCGGCATTTTACTATTTCAAATGTTTTATAATAAACCGCAGGCATAAGTGAATTTGAAATACTCTTCCTAGTCGGAATGCTGTAGTTAGGGTTAAGTAGATGAACAAGTTTCGGAAACTCGACGTCTTCGACTATACTGAATGGGTGATATTCGATAAAAATCATTTTAAGTAATTGTTAACCAATTTCCCACTTCATTATTCAACCGTGGCTTGTGAAAGTATCCCGGTATGACTGTAGCCCGCGGCATAGAAGTGGCAGTACGTGGCGGTGCAGAAGTAGCAGGTGGCGGCATAGAAGTGGTAGTATGCGGCGTTGAAAGTTCAAGTGGCGGTGTAGAATTTGCAGGTGGCGAAGTGTTGCAGGATACACGTGTAGCTGTTGCAGCATATTATATATATATTAGGTTTGTTCCACACACTTTCCGGGATGTTTCGGTAATTAGGGCGTAAAAATAAGTTACTCTCTCACAAGTTTCAAAAATGTGTCAACCCGTGCCAAAAGTGCCCAGAGCGTGAGGAACACAAAAAACCACTTTTGTGGTATTTTTTACAAATAATAAATACAAAGTTCCAGGGGCGCACCCAGGAATATATTTTGGTGGGGAGGGGTTTATACTTCTAAATATATACCATCAGAAAATATTTTTAAAATATATGTAACACTTTTTAGTATAGTTAATATTAAAATCGCATATTTAGGTTAGTTCAAATACAATAATTAGGTTCGAGTGACATATATATTTAAATTTAAATTAATAGTATAAAGACAAACGACAACTGGACTTCACGACGACCCTTTTAACAACCGCTCTGCAGAGTGACTGCCTTCGATTATCAGAAACAACTAAGGCATCTAGTACCGGTATGCGGGATCCCGAATCCCAGGAGTCCCGAGCCCTTTTTTGAGTCCCGAAATACCGGGATCAAGCCTTCGGGATCCCGGGATATAATTTAGTTTGCGACCAAATTAAAATAAACGACATTCACGCACTGTAATGGCATAAAAGAATTATAAAATGCAACCCTACAAATAATCAAATAATATATTACAATTAGGACTACGATGGTGTAATTTTAAATCCAAAATTAACTGGTCTTTACTATACAAATCAATTTAAAAAAGTTCAACTGTTTATAGCTAAGTTACCTTTAGGACAATCATAACCATCATATAAAAAGCCCGTTTCTTTATATTCAAAACGTTAAGACGAAGCCTCTACGATGAGTAGAGCCCGAGATATACCGATTTGAAGAAGTGTATGAATGGTCAGAATCACGAAAAAACTCGAACTTTGACAGATCATATCTCCGAAAAAATAAGAAAAAAGAAATTCCTCGAATACGTGTTAGCTTATTTCATGTATAGAACCCATACAAAATTTGAAGCGAATCGGAGACATGACATCATTTTTTGTTTTTACGAAATCCGTCTGACTTGTATATATACATGAGTATATCGATGGCTGAGTAGAAGATCGACCTATCTCGGCAGCCAGTTCGAAAACGCCCTATCTCTGAAAATTTTTCAACAACGCTCTAACTCAGAAAACTTTTCAAGAACGCCCTATCTCAGAATTTGGTTGAAGAACGCCCTATTGCAGCTGCCGATTCAAAAACGCCCTATATCAGCTTATTTTCAATGTATTCTTGTTTGAGATAGGGAGTTTTTGAACCGAATCCTGAGATAGGGTGTTCTTCTATAAAATTCTGAAATAGGGCGTTTTGGAATCAAATTCTGAAGTAGGGCGTTCTTGAAAAGTTTTCTGAGATAGGGCGTTTTCGAACTAGCTGCCGAGATAGGTCGATCTTCCACTCAGCCATCGATATATATACATATGTTGTGGCATACTAATATTACTAGACATATGTATAAACACTTTTATTTTTTACTTTTCGTAAAACTAACTGCAACTGCAATATGAATGAATTTCAATTCCATAGTTTTTAGTTTATTAAGTTTATAATTAGCTTTTTAAACTGATATAAAAAAAGATGTTTATATTTCTTTGCTTAAAACCACAAATTTATTTTTATTTTATTCGCATTAAAGCAAGACTACAAAACTAGTTTGTTAGCATATTTTAATTAATGGTAATAATATCCCGAAATATTCCGGGATTCCAGGATTACCAACCTAAGATCCCGAAATCCCGGTATTCACAAAACGGTCCGGGATTGGATGCCTTAGAAACAACTCACTGCTGACTGCCTGCTGCTACCTAGTTATACCACGACTCTGCTGACTGACTGCTGCTACATATTATACGACGGCGCGGCTGATTGACTGCTAGTTCTCTGATGCTCTGTTATCGCTGCACTTACATTACGTAAATTACCCCTTTGGAGATCTACCAACTAGGGCTCCCAAGTTACATATATTTATGCAAGTTTTATGTACACTATGTAATAAATAAATAAACTTTTTAAAGTTTCATAAATTGCATAAAATTTACAAAGAACTCAAACATTTTCAACCGGCTTCAAAAAAGGGGAGGTTATCGATTCTTCGGAGAATTTTTTCTTCTTTTATGTATGACACCGCATAGCTTTGGACCGCGTGGACCGATTCCAATAATTCTTTTTTTTTACCGGACAGATGGTACTTTAAGGGTCGTCCCGTAATTTGGTTTAGATCCGATCATCGAATCATGAACAAATTAACGGTACTCCTAAATTTGTATATGAGAATTCAAGTCGGTTTTGCTTTATGCTTAAACATTTCTTGTTTAATAAAAAGTCCTATAAACACAAAATGCATTCAACTTTCAAAAGTAATACAAAACTTTAAAAAAGAATTTTAATATAAATAAATTAAATAATTCCATGAAATTTTTACACTTTTATGTTCATTTTCGTCGATTTCTGGTTTCTCATTTTTTTAATACTTCGAATACCGAAAATTTAACTGAATTTTTAATATTTTTATTGAGCTTTGTACCACGATTGTTTATTAGGAAAAATTGAAAAAGCAACAAAGTCTAAGCGGTAGAAGTTATAGCACTATTTCGGAGATCACCACATCTCCTCATCAGACTTCTTTTT
>NW_016157293.1:331421-331594 GCF_001687245.7 Rhagoletis zephyria
GCTTACACGCGAAGCTCATTTAACAGATTCCTTATGTGACAACTCTCAAGCAATGCCAAATATGCATAACAGAGTATTTAGTGTTAGCCAGACATGGCGCAAACGGCTATTAATAGGTTAAGTTGATTTCCTGTTCCTTAATTTAAAAATGTTTAATACTTAATTTGAATAAA
>NW_016157293.1:331792-355910 GCF_001687245.7 Rhagoletis zephyria
AGCTCAGGCAGGCAGTAGTTGGTTGAATGACGAAAATGAATTAGCAACAAGAGTTTACGGGATGTACATAGCTCAGTGGTTAACGCTTCTGACTTTGAACATCGAATTCGCAGGTTCGATCCCTGCTGAAGTCTAGAAAAAAGAAGTCTGATGAGGAGATGTGGTGATCTCCGAAATAGTGCTATAACTTCTACCGCTTAGACTTTGTTGCTTTTTCAATTTTTCCTAATAAACAATCGTGGTACAAAGCTCAATAAAAATATTAAAAATAAAATGTTAACAAGCCACAATAACATTGACAAATACATAGTTTAGGAAGAGCCTGCCTGAAACTATACAAAAAAGCAAATAAGCAAATGGATGTATAGAATTGACAACAACAACCACGCTGTCGAGTTTAAATAGCGGCAAATCAGCTGCACTTGATAGTAGTTGGTTGAATAAGGAAAATGAATTAGCAACAAGAGTTTACGGGATGTACATAGCTCAGTGGTTAACGCTTCTGACTTTGAACATCGAATTCGCAGGTTCGATCCCTGCTGAAGTCTAGAAAAAAGAAGTCTGATGAGGAGATGTGGTGATCTCCGAAATAGTGCTATAACTTCTACCGCTTAGACTTTGTTGCTTTTTCAATTTTTCCTAATAAACAATCGTGGTACAAAGCTCAATAAAAATATTAAAAATAAAATGTTAACAAGCCACAATAACATTGACAAATACATAGTTTAGGAAGAGCCTGCCTGAAACTATACAAAAAAGCAAATAAGCAAATGGATGTATAGAATTGACAACAACAACCACGCTGTCGAGTTTAAATAGCGGCAAATCAGCTGCACTTGATAGTAGTTGGTTGAATAAGGAAAATGAATTAGCAACAAGAGTTTACGGGATGTACATAGCTCAGTGGTTAACGCTTCTGACTTTGAACATCGAATTCGCAGGTTCGATCCCTGCTGAAGTCTAAAAAAAAGAAGTCTGATGAGGAGATGTGGTGATCTCCGAAATAGTGCTATAACTTCTACCGCTTAGACTTTGTTGCTTTTTCAATTTTTCCTAATAAACAATCGTGGTACAAAGCTCAATAAAAATATTAAAAATAAAATGTTAACAAGCCACAATAACATTGACAAATACATTAACTGAATTTGTATTTTTATCATGTAGCTCATTTTGGTGGAACGAATTCGAAATTAGCAAATTCAATCTGCGAATGCTTGTTAAGTAGATATCAGTGGTGAACTTGTTTAGGCTGTATAGTGTAAAAAGCAACAGTAAGTGAGTATGTATTGCATATTTTAAGGGCAATGTTTTCATTCGCAGTTAAACTTTAAAGAGCTCTGAGGAAAAACGAAAAATTCTTACAAAATGACGCACAAGAAATGGAAAAGAAATTTTCTTCTATCAAAATTTCTTAAATCAGTTTGCAGCTCTCAAGAAAAAAATACTCTTATTTATTTCTTCAAGAAAATTTGCCTTTTCAAGCAACAGAAATAATAAGAAATATTTCTTGTAGTTTTCTTGAGAGCTGGATTCTAAGCTTAAGATACAGTTTGTAATTGAGGCTATGAGCTTCGGGTGGGGGTGGGTTTGAACCGCAACACCCACCCCTTGTGTGCGCTAATGCTAATTGCTCATATTTACTCAATTTTAAACACTTTGTGTGTAGTTTTTCTCAGCGTGACAAAGTTGGTATGTAAAAGTAAACAGACAGTGTTTAATTTTGCACACACTAGGAGAGGAAACTGGTTACCTCTTTATATGCGTAAATTTAAACAAAAATTTGTTTGAGGAAATTTTAAACATTTTATGTGTAAACTGTGAAATTGTGAACAATAGATGTGTAGAACTCAAAAAACAAATTTGAAATTTGTTCTACGCCACACATATGATAACTAAAAGTAAGCAACCAGTGTTTAATTTAATTAACATGGTGAGTAAATTTGCATTCATTAAGAGAGGAACCTGGTTACCTATCTTAATATGCGCAAATTTAAACAAAAATTTTTTTAGAGTGCATATAAACGTACGGATAGAGCACATCTCAGTGTAACAGGTATTTAATTTAAGACAAACTAGCGAAAATACGAATACAAGAGACTCTTAAAGTTGCTTTTACTCAAAGTACTACGGATAGAAGCTGGAATAGCGTTCCATATACGAATAGCGTTGACAAAAAATAGCCTTGTAGAGCTGAGATAGTTATAGCTAGGGACAATTAGGTCATTTACACGTGTTGATTTTGGAAATATTAATTTTTCATATAGGTAGCCGGGAGTCTTATCCATCATAAGACGAAATAGGAATATACAATTTCTAGCTTTCAAGTAGCCAGAGATTTCACAACCCAGCAGGCTTGCCCTCCAGGCAGAGATGTGCTCAAATTTTGCTATCCCAAATACATAGCGCGTAATATGGTTGAAAGCTACCTCAATTTTATGCGCTGATTGAGAGTCTGGCTTGCTATAAACTAGTTCAGGATAGCATATCATCGGTAGTATAAGCTGTATTGCAAGTTTCCGCCTGATATCAATTGGTGTAAAAGAGGCAGACATTCTTAAGTTTCTCAAAAATAATACACCTTTCCAACAATGGAGTTTATATGATCAACACACGAAAGATTAGTATTAATAACATAACCATACTAGGAACTTTGGATACAAATTTAATAGACTCATCCCCAATGTATAGTGATGGAATATCTATGAGGTTCAGACGACAGCGGTCGTAGCTTAGATAGTTTCGAGTTAAGTTTTACATACTGAGACCTGCCTACCAAGTAGCTCTCTTAGTCGCACTGCAGATTGTCCAAAGCCAAAATAGTTCTTTAATTTTAAGCAAAGCAGCTCGTGGTTCACTGAATCAAAGGCTTTGGAAAAATCTAGCAATCAAAGTAATGTCAGGTGGTTTTTGTCAAAGCTTATACGAATATCATAAATGATTTTTATCATTGCTGTGGAGCAGCTGTGCTTACTTCTAAATCCAGACTGAAATGGCGATAAAAGATTGAATTTGAAATGCTTTCACCTAAATTTTTTTACTGGAACAAGCTAGCATAAAAATTAAATAAAATTACGAATATATACACACTGTGATATTCGACATAAACTACTTTTCCATATGAACACAGATATGTACTATCTATCGCTCATTTATGTGCATCATTACTGTCTTAACTCAAACAACCAAAAGCTCGAGAAAAATTGTGAATTTACATATACATACTCCCATAGTAATAATTGAATACATATTTTGCTCTAGTGAGCCACGATTCAATAATAAAGGTTTGTTCACTAGTGACATTCGAGTTTTGACACTCCCTTACAGAAGGTTGCACACACACACAAGCTTATACACAGTGCCTTCCCTCCAGTACTGCTGGAGTCAATCGCTACTTTTGAAACGCTACTGCACCGACTCCTAGGTAAGTAGCTACTCTATTAGCCCGTGGTAGTGCTCATGGTAATGCAGAGTCGAACCAGTCGTAAGCAGAATAGCGAAAAACTACGACAGAGAACGCCCAGAGGGCACATTGCCTTGTAAAAGTAATCGATGAAATATACTGCAAGTAGTCGGTCGGTAATTGACGGTGTTTATCAGGTAGCTACCGATTCAGCAGTCCTGTAGTCACTCCCCCGTACTGCAGGGTTGCTAAGGAAGCAGGGTTACCACTGAAAAACTTTCTTTCCCACCAAGAGCTGGTTTAAAAACTTACCAAAATGGCTTCATTCCTACCATTTCTTTTAATCAAGAAAACGGCGTTTGACAGCATTAAATACATTTATTTTTGTTGGTGTTTACACTTCAAATAAGATTTCCAGGTAAAGAAAAGATCACAAAATAGCTATTATATAAAACGACATGTATTTCGACCTGCTGAATCCGAATCTGAGGTCCGCTTGTCACTAAAAAGATTCTAACAACCTTGTCATTGTTGAAACTATTATCGATTCACAGCTGCATTTCAAAGAAAAAAATCTCATTTATCAACCTGCCTTTACATCCATCAATTCAATCACTTGATATTCCTTTAGATACGCAGTGGTTAAACTTGTTATAGCTTATACGGAGTTCAGAGAAATGCCGAAGGTAATAATATAAACGATTTTTTTAAAGGTATTTGATATAATGGCAAACAGTTGGACCCATCCAAGAAACAGAATGAGGGTAAAACTGATATTGTCCCAATTTGGCAAGCCTACTCACAGTGCTGAAAAAGTTACACACTACAGCAAATAAGAGATGTTTTCTGTTTTTTGAACAAAGAAACCTACCAAAATTTTAAGTATCCACCTACGACCATCCTACCAACGAGAAAAACACCTACCAATTTTGGTAGGAAAAGCCCAAAAAGGCAACCCTGTAAGGGAGCCGATTTTGTCAAGAGGGAACGAGAAAACTGTTTTCTGAGCAAAGCTTTTATTATTGAATCATGCTAGTGAGATACTGGTAAATGGTACAGCTATGAAATCTTTACACAGAATAGAAGAGTTAACGTTCATTCTCGCATACTTAACCCGATTTTTTATTTTATTTTTTGGTGTTATGACACCATTCCAGCAAATCAGCGATACACATATCTTTACCTTAATATAGAAAGACCCTATCTCACATCGTCGCTGAGATACAAAAAGGCGTAACTATGATGATGCAATTCATCGAATTATAAGTCCCCTCATCGTTTTATGCAATACAAAATTTTAGTTAGTTGCTTTTTTGCATTACAGAAACGGTGTGAGATAGGGCTTTTCTATATCAACGAGCTGTTTCCTGGTTTCAATAAAAACGAAAAATTCATTTAAAATAACCCACAAGTAATCAAAATTTCCTTGAATAAGTTTGCAGCTCTTAAGAAAAAAATTCTTGTATATTTATATCTTCAAGAAAACTTATGGCGAAAGCAGAGTGCTTTTTCCAAGGACCGTAAATAACAGTTACTTTTTTTCAACAGCTAAACTTGGCTAGATATTTTTATGTCGAAAATAAAAGTCCTCTCCTAATAATAAACAAACCGCTTATCCAAATTAAACAAGTTTGGTATCAACTGAAAGATGACTAAAATAGCTTTAAAACTGAAATATTTAAACGAGGAAATCCAGCAGAAAGCCAGCTATTGAAAAATATTTAAATAAAAAATGTTTTTTAATTACCATAGAACAAACCTTGGGTCAGGTATATGCATATCTTTTGTATTAAGTTATTAAAAAAAAAAATATAAATAGAAGTGGTAGCCTTTGATCGTTATTTCTGTGTAAAAGCTATTTAACTCGTCTTTCATTTGGTTCCAAATTTGGTTAATTTGGATAAGCGGTTTGTTTACTATCCGGAAACACTTCTATTTCGAACTTAAAAAATATATGGCCAAGTTTAATGCTGGATTTCCGCTAGGCATTAAATGGCCAAAATGACAAATGACAAAGTTGGGCATTAAAAAAGTATCGTGTCATTATGTGGGAAAAGTAGTCATTAGACATTTAGGCTAGAGAACGATTAGAAAACGATTCTAATACTAATGTGTTTCTCTAAGGTAGAACGTTAGGAGATGATTAGATAAACTGTCGAGAACTATAGTATTCTCTACAAAAAGGGGACTAATCTATTCTAACTTTTAATTCGAATTGGTTTCTAACGTCTAATGTTCTTTTAATCATTCTCTAATGGAATTCTAACATAGTTCTCTAACCTAATTTTCGATTCGAGAACAACATTAGATTCTAATCTAAACATTTCTCTAACCTTAGGCCGAGGCCACGCAATTAGCGGCAAAGCAGCGAGCGGCTTAAAGTTAAAACATATGATATACAATTAAAGTGGCCACACAATGAGTGACATTTCTGAATATTTGGGCGGCGCCGCGCATTGAGTGGCCCCGGCCTTAGAGACTGTGTTTGCTGGGTATCTTAAATGTTTTTAATGCTTTTACCAAGCCGAATACATATAATATGGTATCGATTCAACAAATACAACAATTACTTGTATTTTGTTTTTGCTTTTAGCGGGCCATTGTCAAATTTCCGCTATTCATCCCCGAATGAAAAAGGGCGACACAAAATACAAACACTGTCACGTTTTCACCCACTCACTAGTAGCGTAATACAAAATTTTGACAATCAAACGCTACTCACAGATTTTTGTTTCAAATCACCAACACAGTCCCTACTATTGCCGACCTCTGCTCTGGATCCATGATCTACGTGCCAAATAGAAGTAAACTGCATCAAAACTTCCCTACTAAATTTTTTTTTTCAGAAAAGTCTTAATTTACCTGGCTAAATGTGACGATTTCACAACAAATCAACGCGTACTAATATTTCAAGACAAAATTCTCTATTCGAAACATTGTGTTTAATATAATGAGTGAAAATGTGTAAAATTAAACATCATGTCTGCTTAAGTTGGAAACATAAATATTACACATTTTTTTAGAAGAATATCACATAAATAGGTGTAAAAATACCCATTTTTGGACATCAATCATAATTTTGTACAAATGTTTTCAAGTGTATACACTATTCGGTTATCCGGATATTCGGATTTTTTATTCTAATAATCGAATATCCGGATTATCCGGATAGACAAAAAATCAGGATAGAACTCCCAGCTCTAATTTATTTATGTATATTTATTACAGCTTGCCGTCTGATGTCGTCTACACTACCATAACAGAGTCTCGATACTTTGTTATGTCTTGGCCACAAGAAAATATATTGGGCAAACCGCGTTCAGGCCTCTGCAAATATTCGTTAACGCCAAATTTAGATACTTTGGCGAGCATACGTGACTTCAAACATATGCGACATTGCATTCGATATTTAGAGTGCACCACAGGTATATTGTTAACTTCAATTTTATACTTACTTGTTGTTAAAATATTTTCCGGCCTTCATACAGATGACAAACTTATTGGCTTTGGGGACACACAGTTAACTATATGGGACCATCGTAGCGGCGATGTGTTGATGAACTATGAATTAAATATGAAGCTCGGTCAAAATTTAGGTTCAATTTATTATCCAAGCTTGGATATCGGACAAAATAGTATCTTGCTGCTATTTCAATACATAAAAAACTTCGAAGAATCTAAATTACCTCAAATATTGTTAATCGCATGTAGTGTTTCACATACCACCCCATCACACCGTATTTTGAAACATCTTAAAATGCCTAGCCTAGCTTTTGGTGCAATACAAAACGCCATAAACACAGGTGATAACATAATTATAACTGCGAAAAATGACGAAGAAATTTGGATAAATTGTACGGATGTAACTACCATAACACGAGTGCCCCCTCAACATACAAGACGTTTTTACGCTCGAGGAAGATCCCAAGTTATTGAATTGACCTGCAAAATGCTTACTGTAGACTCGTTCGCAAACCACGTATTAAAATTGGCAGCAAATCCGGCGGTTAAATATGATAAAGCGAATCATGATTTGTAAGCGTGGATTGGATATAGGTCTGTTTTGGAAAGTTTTCTCGCGTTCAACAAGCAGTGTATTTTAGACTTTAATTATAAAATTTATTCTTGGATGAGTATTTCCAAAAATCCAAAATATGTTATAAATGTATTTACATACATATAAATTTTGTAAAAAAGTGAAAAGTAGAGAGCTTTTTGGTATGGTTGGAAGGTCAGCAATTAGTTCACCTGTATCTCAACATGCGCTCATTCATATTTTAAAATTCATTTCACAAACATTGACGATAATATATCATTGTATATAATAACTAGCAGACCCGGCGATCTTCGTCTCGCCCAAAATTAATATTTTTTATTGAAACATTTTGGTCAACAATTCACGTTCACGATTTGGGAAGGCATATTTCAATTGCCGTCTTAAATAACGGAGCAAAAGTGTATGTTCGTGAAGAAATTCTTGAAATTCTTCAATGATCTGACGTTTCAGAGCACGGTTAATTGCATTACACGAAATAAATTTGAAGAACTTTTTCCTCTTCACTCCCTGGCGGCAACAATGGTCTGGTTCGATGGTGAATCTGACCTTGAAACTGTATAGTATAGTTAGTGGGTGAGTATCGTTGTGCTACAGAAATCCAATATACATACGGTGACCATAAATATGGATTGAAAATGCAGAACAATTTTTCAAAAATATAAAAATAACAAAACAGTACCTCTATATAATTCTAAATTCTTAATTCATTTTAAAATTTAAACATGAATCACGTTTTCTTTATCGGTATTAATATTTTTTCAAATGAATATTTATATAAGTATAGTAAAACATAATATAATTACAATAGCTTACACCAGGGATGGGCAGATTTTTGGCTCTTAAAGCCGGCAAAGAGCCAGCAAGTGCTACGCAAGAGCTAAATCAGTTCTCAGGGTAAAAAGGGTGTACAAAATACATTAAAAGCATAATATATGTATATTAGTAATGAGATTCGGAGTACAAGAAATTTGAATACGCTCTTCTTCTCCCTTCATACTGGCTCATGGTGTTACCCCTCATCTACCACCTAAATGTGCCAAGCCGGCTCCTAAGTGCAAAAGGCTCCTGGGAGCCACTTTGCCCATCTCTGGCTTACACGAAAATTGAACATCTTCAAA
This sequence comes from Rhagoletis zephyria, assembly GCF_001687245.7. Classification (NCBI taxonomy): domain Eukaryota; kingdom Metazoa; phylum Arthropoda; class Insecta; order Diptera; family Tephritidae; genus Rhagoletis; species Rhagoletis zephyria. The sequence goes on from NW_016157293.1 coordinate 340,368, forward strand.
ATATTATTTTAAAGGCAAACTTTGAGTCGTTCAACACGAAAACAATACCCATTTTTTCAAAGAAGCGTTTTCGAGATTTTTCTCGAAAAAATTTTTTTTTGGTACTTATCGCAGTAATTTGTCAAAAATTTACGTCATGAATTCACATAACCTACATTGAACATACAGTTACAAAGGTATTTATGTGCCCTTTACAATAATATATAATTTGCGCTCCATAACTTCTACATTTCTAGTCCGATTTTAAATATCTTAGGCTCAAAATTTACTGTAATGATATACCTTTTTTATGGATTTTTAAAAATAATAACAAAAATAAACAAATAAAAATGTGTAGTTGATTGAAAATCCCACGTTTGCGACTTTGACAACAAAATGCAAAATGGCCGATTGTAGCACTAATAATTTTCATTGAAATCGGCACAAGTTATATATTTTGGTAAGAAGCATATCAATACCTTACGCTCACGTTGATTGGGAGATTGAGAAAAGTACCAAAAAATACTTAAAAAAAAAATCATCCATTACCGTAAATTTTAAAGTATCGAATAAAATGCGGGACAAATGCAGGACACTTGGAAAAAATCAGTACATTTTCAGGTTTTTCTGTTTTGAAAAACTCCGCAGGACCGACTTTTGAATAACAGTACGGTCCTGCAAAAACAGAACGGATGGTCACCGTAAATATACATAGACTTATTTCAGACGAAATACCTTAAGTGTCTTATCAAGGAACGCAATGGTTCTGGTGGTTGATTTAACGGTGGTAATTTGAGATTGACCTCTGGACAACTCAATCCTGTTGTCTCCGGATGAAGAATTAACCCACATTAATATTGGCAACTGGCAACTCCCCAAAAATCGGGGTGCTCCGTGGTGTAAAAAATCTATATATTTATTTATTCTTAAAACCACATGCATTGCTTTTTGTAGTTAGCTTTAACTTTGGTATTTTGGCAAGATCATACTCTACTCAATACGTATACATAGCTGGCCATGCGTAAAGCAATCCTCTGGTTAGGGTCGGAACGTGATATTTATTTATTGTTATTACGAACGCTACAATAATTTTGCATTGGCGACGTTTAAATGCAAAATGAAGCGTTGAGCTAGACTGTTGATTTATAAAATGACTAGTAAAATTCGTTTCCCTTGTGAATCCATTGCTTAAAGTCCGTTAACTAACCCTTTATATGTACATAAATATTTATATTGCGGCATCCAAATAATTATATTGTAGATCTTTAACTATTAGGCGAGCCCATTAACTAACCCTGCATATGTACATCACAACTGCTCCAACTTTTAGTACCAAGTCATGAGGTGCAACTCTACTCCTATTTGCTCATGTGGATATTCAGAAACGACAGTATATATCGACGCCATAGTAAACATTTTCTTCTCCGGGCAACATATTAACCATTTCTTTATTAGCTATCGTACAGTGCTTATTTTTTTGGACACAAAATTGATCGATCCTTATAGTTGTTGTTGTAACAGCATACAAATTCCCCAAAGAGTTTTTGGGGAGTGTTGCCGAAGTGACAGTCCCTGGCCAGATATAAGTCTGGATCGTTCCGGTTACGTAGACCCGACAGTCGTGGGAACGCGATCCTTCAAGTGGTTTTGGTTAATTACATCAAGATGAGGTTCAAATACCCAATCGACTAAATCTCGCAAAATAATCTCTTGTGGCACTTATCTTCATTTTTGAATCTGGCGAGAGTTGTGGCCCTTTTCTAACCCCCAAGAGAAAACTGAAATAGTCAAATATGTATGTATATCAGATCATTTTTAAATCTGAAGTATTTGTGCAAAGTTTCAGATCGATCACTTTAATTTGATATATAAATGGTCTCTGTACGATTACATATAGATTTATAATACATATAGAACCATATTTGTCTCAGAAAAAAAACGTCGAAATAAACCATGTAAGATTAATATATGGGTGTGTGTACAGAAGCAAAAGAAACTTTTTTGTTTTGCAGATCTCCCGCTGTACCGCTGCCTACATTCGCACGAACGGAGCAATGCTTTGCTCGATATGAAACAAAAACAGAGACGAAAGCGAATAAATGGAACAATTTTTCATTCTCCTATGTCCCGCTGAGACGCTGCCTATCGAAATGAACGTAGCAATGCTTTGCTCAATGTAGAAATTTTAAAATCTTTCGACGCAAATATTTCGAAAGTGGTTGAATGAATCCTAAATCGAAAAAGTTTGTGCAAAGTTTCAGATCGAGCACTTTCTTATTGAAACTTTTTTGAATTAAAAAACATCATGTATTTTTTTAACTCCATCTCCAAAAAGGCTATACTTAGTAAATTTTTTATGTAAAATACTTCCATATACATTGTTATCTGGGTCGAGTGAACTAATTAATGCAAGACCAGTTCATAGAAAACAGATTGTTCACTATATCCAGATTGAGTTTTTTGTTCTTTAAAATCAATTCTATTGCGCAGTGCGTCTTTTATAGTTAAATTTTTAAGAACTCTGAAATGTCGTCTTTTCCCACAGCTAATGCCAACACATGTTTCCTGTTGTTGTTGTATCGTTGTCGTCAAGCTCTATTAGCGATAGACAAAGGAAGCGTGCAGCCTCGATGGGGTCTGTCCATAAGGCCAGAGGCTGGGGCGTCTCTCCGAATGCCGGGAATTCATTTGGCACATCTGCATTTATTCTGCTCAGGTATGAGTTCAACCTGCTGCAGTAGCCAGATCGAAGTTGGGCTATGTGGTCCGAGTCTCTCTAGGCAGACGAAGCTCTGTCTCGTCCACGTCTGGTAGTTGCGTGCCCAGAACGGCATATATAACTCGGGACTGCCTCTCTGTGAATGTCGTTCAAGACCTGTCGGTAAGCTGTTGGGTCCAGAGGTAGTTTTATGAACCCCGGGCTTCGTCCGTCAGTTCATATAGACGCCTTCTGGCGTGCCGTGGCGAGGGTTCTCCGCAAGCAAATTTTCCAGAAAAACGAAAGCTAAAAATTTTTTCTTTTGGATATCTCAATTCAATCGACTAAGTGTATGGTGTCAAGTTAACACTACATACCCTTTTTTCTTAAAAAACGAGAGCTACAAAGTTTTTCTTTCCACAAAAAATTTACAACAAAAAAGCTACAATTAATGCCGTTATAACATTTTCAATATCTCAATTCTATCGACTTGGTGTATGTTGTCAAGTTAGCACTACATACCATTTTTTCTTAAAAAACGAGAGCTACAAATTTTTTCTTTCCACAACAAATTTACAACAAAAACACTACAAGTAATGCCGTAGTTAACTTTTCCAATTTCGAAAAGTGTAGTGCTAACTTGACACACGTTGCAGAGCATTGTGTTATGCTCCTTAATCGGGAGCATATGGGCCTCGTCGCGCAGATGATGTTGCGGCAACATCAGAAGGCATCCTGTCGCTGTTTGAGTGCCGTGTTTTGGCAGGTCTGCAGCTTCATCCACTGCGTTCTACTAGTCCCCGGTAACGACACTGGCGCTGCATAGTTCAGAACCGGGCGGCCAATTGCCTTATACGTTGCCAACAACGTTTCTTTGTCTTTTGTTTCGGTTAAGGCCACGAGTTATCTGGGTGTTTATGGCATCAAGCGCTGTTGTTGTACTGTGCACTTTACGGAACCCATACTGATGCTTCGCTAGAGTCCAGTGATTTGTGTAGTGCGGGACTAGAAGGGGCTCTAGTGTCTTCGCTACCGGGGAAAGGAGAGCTATCGGGCGAGAAGACTCTCCTTTCTTGGACGGTTTCCCCAGTTTAAGCAGTGGAACCACTCTCCCCGTTTTCCAGATGTCTGGTACTATTAGAGGGGGCATAGACAAGCTGAGAACGTTGGTTAGATAGTCCACTAACGCAGGACCCAAATTTTTGAGCAGCAGCGTGCTAATTCCGTCGGGTACAATGGCTTTGGGGACTTTCGCCTTCCCGATGGCTATTCTTTCCTCGTCGCTGGTGAAAAATGAGGCGCACTTGGTGTTGGCAGTTTGTGCAGCCTTCTGGTCACTCTACGTTTGGCTTTGTCCGCCGGAGGATGCAGTATGAACTGTCGGCTAAAATTTTCATGTTGACTCTTTCAAGGTGTTCGTAGCATCGGGTGTTCACTCCAGGCAGATAACACTATAGTTGCTTCTCAATACTCAAATGCAATGTAGTTAAAATATACAGGAACCATTATAAAATTAAGACTATTTTGGGATTTTTAACTTTTTGATATTTTCTTCCCCAAAATATGACTACCTCTGGTGAAAAAAATGTATTGAGCTAAAAACAAAATTGCTCATTTAATAAAGATTTCAGAAAGGTGCCACTCTTACTATTTCTAATAGAAAAAAAGTTATAGCCGATTTTGTGGGTAAGGGACTGAGACACGCTAGAATGTATTAATAGATTTAAATTGAAATGCTAAATAGTACAAACGTACATTATAAGCTGCTCCTGACATTATTTTATGATACTTACCGGAATTCGTGAAAGTAAATTTTGTGAAATTGGACCATTGAAATTGATACTACGACATAAAACACGCAGTATACGTCGCATGAATATGCGGATATTCACCTAATTTACGGTCAAGCTTGATGTAATGCCAGGGCTGCTGAAAGACTCCATGCAGAGCGATACCCCAATCGTCGGCATGCGGGTCGTGAATTTTTCCCCCGGACCCATAGAGAAATATCTGAAGGTAAGTAATTTGTACACCTTTCTTGTTTGAAGTCATTCGTACAGCCGTATTCTAACAAAGTCACAAACCTTAGCTCATCACTGCTGTGATTTCTACTACGCCTCAAAGTTTGCTGCTGCAACATGTATGTCGCACCAACACAAATTTTTAATTTTCTGTGTATTTTTCTAGCACTTAAAATCGATTTTCTTTGCACATTTTTCGGTGTACTAGAAATCACAACAGTGATGAGCTAAGTTTTGTGACTCTGTTAGAATAGAGGATGTTGCGGATTCACGTATGCTCATTGAATTGTTACTACTTTATAATATTTCTTTAAGTTAAATTTCTTGATTGAATTAGTGTATTAGACCCACTGTAAATGAATTTGCTAAGCTGAAATATATAAGTATATATGTATGTAAATAAGAGCCGATATTCCATGCTAGGTAGTTGTGTAACAAGTAACATACATTTATAAGTATGCACATGATGTATCTACATATGTAGTTCATTTTAGTACTTAATACATAATCTCTCTGGCATATTTACATATGTATCCACTTGTAACTGTATCGTAAGGCAATATTTAAGCTGAGCTTATTCAAATCAGTTTTTGTGTGTTCGCTTAGCATTCCTAGTGGAGAAAGGAAATAAAATTGAATCTTAGGCTAATTTGCAAAGTCGTTTTTCTTTATTTTGGGCGTAAAAACTATTGCGCCGTAACATTTTGGTGCCGAAACCCGGGACATCGTTCTCTAGAATCGATTGGAACGCTTCATTGGAAGTTTTGTAAGAGTTAAAGATTTAATAAATTTCGACAGCTAAGCGAATACAACCGCACTCAGTTTGAAAGATACAACAATTGCTAAAATTGCAGCTATATTGTATAGAGCAGATATTCAGGGCAAGAGTAAAACCTTGCCTTAGTAAATCCAGCGTAATAAATAGGCAGTAACAAAATCACCTAAGCAAAACGAGTTTGGAGTAAACTGCGATTAGCCAACAAGCAATTTGCACGAAATGAGCTCCAGCGATGAAGAAGCTACGGCGGTCGGCAGGGCAGGAGCGACAACTCAAGGAAGTAATGCAAGGCTGCTGGAGTTGAAGTCATTGAGAGCATCGACGAAAGGGAATATCACGCGAATCAAAAACCTGCTCGCAAAAAAGGGTGCGGCGTTAGCAGTGGAGGAATTGGAATGCAGGCTGGGAATATTAGAGTCCTACTTTAAACAGATCTTAGCAGTGCAAGCGAACATCGATGAAATCAGTCCAGAGTCTGATAGATTGGCTAACGCAACGTTGGCGGGCGACATTGAGGAACTGTACGTGAGTACGAAGTTTAGCGCAATGGCATTGATAGGAAAGCGGTCATCAGTCGCTGACATGACATTAGCACACAACAATTCTTTGTATGCGCCCACATCACGTTTCAGGCGTGAGATTAAGCTGCCCAAGTTCGATGGTAAATACGCAAAGAGTTCCCCAAATTTATGGCGCTGTTTACAAAGATGTTACATCAAGACGAATCGCTGGACAATTGTGAGAGATTCCTTATTCTGAAGGACAGCTTAGACGAAAGGGCACTTTCAGCAATCGCCGATTTCGATGAAACCGACGAGAACTACCAAAGGCACTGCAACGCTTGAAATCGTGTTTTGATAAGAAAAGTCTAATGTTTGAGGAGCACATTGGAGCACTCTTCGAGATGCCAAGGGTAGACAAGGTCAGCCGATCATTTAAGAAAGGTAGTTGATGTCACAAACGCGCGCTAAAGCGCCATGTTGTCACTCGGCACGTATAAAAATATTGCGAATGCTCTCATCATATATTTAGTTATGCGGAAAATAGATTCGGAGTCTCAAGCTAAATGGGAAGAGGCCCTTGATTACACAAAAATAGCATCGTGGGCAGAGTGCTCAGCAATACTGACCAGAAGGTGTCAAACTTTAGAAGCTCGTGAAGCAAAGGGCGATCGTAGCGATACGAAGCAGCAGATGGTCAAGCCAAAGTCTTCATTGTGGAAGCCAAAGAGGTCGACATCACTGGCGGTGGAACAGGTGAGCTGCGCTATTTTCCGTAAAGGCGATCACGATGTGCTAAAGTGCCATAATTTCGTGCATATGAATCCGTACGAGCGCTATACCGCTACGCGTGGCGCAAAACTTTGCATTCTATGTTTTAAGAAGGGTCATTGGTTTAAACAATGCCGCGCCGCCAAGTGCACAATCTGTAGTCATCCTCATCATTCTTTGCTGCATCGACAAACTGCGGCTGAATCAAGTGGTGTGAATGGAAGTCCTGAAGAAAACAGAGCTCAAAATAGTGTGCTGTGTGCGAGCAGCAAATCGCAAGTTGTAAAAGAAGTGTTCCTGGAAACTGCCTTCTGACATTTGCTGCCAAAAATTGGATTTGCTCACACAGGCTCTTGGCTCAATCCTTATCCATTCGTCCTGAAATATACTAGCCAGAAATGCGATTGCTTTATAAAAAAGAGAACCATTTTGAAATATAAGTGTTTTTACTCTCTAGAAAATAATTTATGCAACGTCACATACGCGGTTTTGCTTTTTGTTGATACGCGGTTTTGTACTTTAAACGACGATATGTATATTAAGATCTTGCTTAAAGCATCCTTTTAAGCTAATTAAAGCAATTGCACTTATACCTATTTTGGTGAGATCTCTTCATATATTCATTGCTTCGTTCACAAAAAATAAAATGTTTTAATTTCACGCTTAATAGCGATTCTTTATACGTTCAGAAAACGTACACAGAAAGAAGTTCTGCGCAAAAATACTTCCGGTCCCCTTTTCCGGCAACACAGAAAGGAGAGTTCTACTTAGTAAGGCACTCCGTACATTAAACGCCTAGTCATAGTAGTGTAATCGTTTCGGCGTACTAAAGTATGAAGCTTTTATACCGAACACATGTGTTTCAATGAAGCTCTGTATATTACGATTCATAATCATGTTTTCGCCTAATNCACTCCGTACATTAAACGCCTAGTCATAGTAGTGTAATCGTTTCGGCGTACTAAAGTATGAAGCTTTTATACCGAACACATGTGTTTCAATGAAGCTCTGTATATTACGATTCATAATCATGTTTTCGCCTAATCATAAAAACTTCATGAATCGAAGCGCCCAACATTGTAAGGCGCTTGCCGTTTTGATATCGGCATTTGTTTACTTGTTTGTGCTCGAAATAAAAATTATTTGTCATTTCAGTAGATAATAATTGAAAATGAATGATTTTGTGCTAAAACTCGTGCCAATTGTATTAAACCATAAACATGTATGCAATATTTTATTGCAGAAATGTTCGCGGAAGTGTATTAGTGAGAAAGACCGGCCAGAAAATGTGTAATGTGCGCGCAAGCAGGGCTTACGCAGGGCGCCCAAGTGCAGAAGTCGAGTCGTCATGCATTCGTTTTGACATGACAAAACGATTAATCTACTATGATTAGGCGCGTAATGTGCGGAGTGCCTAAGGGTTATAATCCCTAAGCGCGGCCGAAGGCCGCCTACGCTGAAAGAAGTTCTGCACAAAAATACTTCCGGCCCCCTTTTCCGGCAACACAGAAAGGAGAGTTCTACTTACTAAGGGTTATAATCCCTAAGCGCGGCCGATGGCCGCCTACGCAGAAAGAAGTTCGTTTTCATGTATGCACTATTTCGGTTTTTTTCATATGCATTATTTCGGTTTTGAGTCGAAACTGTGCATGTATGCATTACTTCGGTCTTTGTCATATGCATTATTTCGGCTTTGGACCGAAACTGTGCATGTATGCATTACTTCGTTTTTCTCGTATGCGTTATTTCGGTTTTCAAACGAAAGTGTGCATGTATGCATTATTTCGGTTTTTTTCATATGCGTTATTTCGGCTTTCAACCGAAACTGTGCATATATTCATTATTTCGGTTTTTTTCATATGCATTATTTCGGTTTTCAAACGAAAGAGTGCATATGCATAATTTCGGTTTTTCTAATATGCATTATTGCGGTTTTCAACCGAAACTGTGCATATATGCATTATTTCGGTTTTTTTCGTATACATTATTGCGGTTTTTTCATATGCATTATTTCGTATGCCAAGTTTCCATATGCACAATTTCAGGGTGCCCTATTTAGCATGCCATTGGTCGGTAACAAGATCAACTTAAATTTAAATCTATTAAATTAAGTCCCATACCCACGAAAGCCGCTATAACTTTTTTTTCTATTCGAAATAGTAAGAGTGGCACCTTTCTGAAATCTTTAATGAGCAATTTTTTTATGTAATGTAAAGTTTTAGCTCAGTACATTTTTTCACCAGAGATAGTCATATTTTGGGGAAGAAAATATACAAAATTTAAAAATCCCAAAATAGTCCTAATTTTATAATGTTTCCTTAATATATTTTAACTACATTGCATTTGAGTATGGAGAAGCAACTATCTGGAAGTATTTTACATAAAAAATTTTTTAAGTGTAGACTTGTTTGTAGATGCAGTGAAAAAAATACATGAAAAGGCCAGATTTTTTAAATTAAAAAAATTTCAATATTTCCAAAAGGGTGCTTTTACCTGAAAAATGTTTGATTTTCAGGGAGCACAAAATAAAGTTAGCCACCTTGTAAAATTTCGATTCTTGTTTTCTAAAAAAAAATATTTTTTTAATCAACTGAATTTTTTTCTTCTTCTCATATACCTAGGAATAGAATTCAAAAAGCACCTACCTGCGGGGTAATGAAACAAAAGCGGTCGCACTTACATGGGCATGCATGACCTAATGACAGTTAAAACAGATCGTAACACGAATACATAAAAGCGGAAGGACCCAAGAACTATTCAGAACGAAAAATGACACTGAAGATGGCACAACGCCGAAACCGGTTTGCCTCCAAACCAAATTTGACAAGGGATGACCGAAAACCGTTCCACAATACATCATACTCCTACCCTGTCGGAAACACAAACAACCAACAAAAAATTCAAGAAGCATTATTTGCGCTAAAAATTCAATGTTACTTCCATAAAAAAAAATTACTGTACCTTTGATTGACTTACAGCTTTTTACCCAAAAAAAATTAACCAAGTTAAAAAAAAAATATATTACAAATGAACTGAAAAGCAAAAAAAAAATATTTTTTTCTGATAGAATACAAGATTGCGCCAATCGAGCTGAAGGCAACCGGGAGTGACGTCAAAAATACCAGAATGAGAGAGCATGACGAACTCGACAAGAAAAAGAGGAAGCATCGAACAAAAGGCAGTATTGCCAAGTTTTGAATTTGAAAAAGCACCAATTTTTTATTGGTGTATTTAATGCACTTTATATGCATACACAATTTTACTGTGAGGATGCAGATTCAAATTAATAAAAATCAATATTTCTTGCACGACGGTAGATTTCTTCTGCCATGATTGAAGGTGCTGCCACATGTTTTGTTGTCGCTTAGGATTGTCACTGTGCCATGATTTTGTTTCAATTTTTGTAAAGTTGCTTGCCACACTTACGATTGCTATAAATTTAGCTTAATTTTTGTTAAGATTTAGAAGTTTGGTGTCTTCAAACTAAAAACAAAAGCACCAAAATCGCACCAAGCACCAAACTCAAAAATTTTCGCGTTTTGAATACCCACTAAATTTGGTGCGTAAAGCACTAAATTGGCAACAGTGAATGTAAACAAAAGTATTGTGTGACGTCAACGAATGGGTGGATGCTGTCAAATCGACGAAGAGAGGGTTAGAGCGGTCCCCGAATGGTGCCACCTTCATTTTCTGCATCGTGCTTAGTGCTGCCGTTTTATATTTTTTCAGAGTATTAAAATAAGTATAATTTGGGGAGTATTTTGACATTTTAAGGAGTATACGCCAGATGTTTGTATAAATCTTCAAACTTGACTTAAGGCCAATTATGAGCATAAAAGAAATAGGTGTTATGGTACAGAGTAGACTGAGGTGGAATATTTTGAAGGCACAGATGTAGATATATTTCTCAATGCTCAAGGACAGAATTTGATTTTGTTGGGACTTAATTCCTACGGATGGCTCTAAAACTAACATTTGGAAAGAAACTGAAGTCTTAACTTTTTAGGGAATATGCTACCGAAGCATGCCGTGTTATTTGCATTCCTCAGGACAGGGACAACATGACGGAAAATTTGTGGAGGACATTCGCCAGCCTTCTAACTAAGTACTACCAAATTGAGCAATGTAAGTCTCAGCGAAATTCTGTTGGTAAATACATAAGGAACTTGTTTTACTGTAAATATTCATAAGTGGCAGGTCATTCGGTATATGTATCACTCAGCAATAAGTGAGATGTTTCGATGGGCTGCTTCATTAATCAAGAGGGACAGTAGGCTTCTTTTGGAATGGCTAAGTGGTGACTTTTCGTGGAGCAAACCTCTGAATGCGGTTGGCATATATGGCAACGTTATTTCATATCCTGCATTGTCGAAAATGAGATAGGAGGCTACTTTTTGTGCTTTCGCTTCCGCAGATACGCATAAGTGTGACCTATGTCCTGATTCCTGCACGCGTTGTTGCGTTAGTTCGGCCCAATAAAAGAGCTTTTCCTCCATGAGTGAAAATGATAAGAGTTTTATACCCGATATAAGTTCATAAATTTTAAAAAATTATGTAATATGGCCTAAGAAACTTGACCATAAAGTGATTTCTCGACGAAAGGAAAAGTTTATCGCAAATCACTCCAAGCAATGTGCTCTGGCAGTGTTCAATACGATATATTCTGAGCTCCTTTATAAATTTAAATAAAAAGGACCACTATCTCGCAAAATAGTAGTAAAATCGGTCTTTGGGGAGTAGGGGAGTACAAATGACAAAATAATAGTAAAATACTGCTATCGTAGTACTTTCGGCAACACTGCAACGGATCAGCATCGCGGATGAGTGTTCTGCTTTGTTTACAAAGATGCGTTGCGAGAAATATGTATGTACATACATATATTGAAAATTCTTTTGGTGGCATACAATGCCCTTTGTGTAGTAGGACCTTTAAAAAAAAAACTGGGGAATATGCTATTAAAAGACATTTTTAATAATTTCACAATGATTTGGAAAATTTTGATGGACATGAATTTCAATATTGACGGGGTGAATCCGAATGAATTTTTAACTTGAGCTTTTACTCACTCTATTACTTCAATATTGTCATCAAGGTGGGCAAAAACTCGGAGTTCGAGCGAGCGAGCGAGCAAACTCCTACTCAATGCTTCGCAGACGACGAGGCGCCCGCAGCTCGTACTCGTAGCAGCAATGAGGCGAGGCACGAGAAGTTTGGCTTGCTCGGCAGTGCGAGGCGAGTAGCTGTCTGCATACTCGCTCTGCTAGGTAAGACGAGTGAGCGACGAGCGAGCGCTCCGAGTGTACTACACACATGCATTTTTGTGCATAAAAATGTGGGAATGTATGCCAATAGATTATGTATGAAGGTTAGGTTAGGTTACGGTGGCAGACCCGCAAAGGGGACTCACTTAGACATTTGGTTCTTCCATTGTGATACCACATTACATAAGGAAGAAATTCATTTGAACGGTAACTGCGTAAAAATTACGAGAAGCGCTGGGTGCTCATAATAAAGTTCTTCAAACAGCTGATGTCCACTCCGGAGAGTCCCTCGGGAGAGTCGATGAAATGCGCACCGAGATGCTTAAACCGTAATCTAGCGAATGCCGGGCAGTTGAGTAGGAAGTGCTGAGATGATTCCACCTCGTCTTCCAGGCAACTGCGGCAGTAGGGATCCGTGACGATATTGAGTCGCACCGCGTGGGTTCCCATTGGACAGTGCCCGGTCAGTACACCTGTGAAAATCGAGAGCTGACGCTTAGCCAGCTGCAGTAGCTCCCTTGACCGCCCGCGGTCCACAACCGGCCAGAAGGACCTTGCAACTTTGCAAGTCAGGGTTTTTTCCCAGCGCTCGCTGAGCCGACCGTAAGCCCATCTGTCCAAAAGGAACTCCAATACCCTCCCTGTCCGAGGTAATGGCCTCAAGGGTGCCCTGCCTGGCCAGTTCATCAGTCCTGCAATTTCCCGCGATATCACTGTGCTCCGGGACCCAAATCAGCTTGATCTGGAAGTATTCCGAGGCAGTTGGGAGAGAGGTCAGGCATTCCCTGACCAGTTTTGAACACACCATTAGCGATCCCAGCGCCCTGATTGCCGCTTGGCTATCAGTGTATATATTTACCGTCCTTATTTACAGGACAGGAGTGCAATGGGGTATAGTTGTGCTGGGTATGCAGTTACAGTCGCACGGCTATACTCAATCCCGACTCCTGCGTCCTCGTTCGCGCACTCTGGGCAACGTGAGCAACCCATGTGCAAGATGCGGTAACCAACCCGAGTGGAGCCTTGGGTCACGGCAGAAAGAGAGGGAGCTTTGGTGGGGCCACTCCGACTTATTCGGTTTAAGGGCTCACTGAAGTCTGCAGCGTCTGCTCACCTGGAGGTGGGGCTGCAAGCGGGCGTCTATCTAGGAGCAAGCGGCCCGCTATACCAGACATGGGCACTTCTTTGCCCGCGCAGTAGCGAAAGTGCGAGCGCGGGCTGGAGAAAGGGAAAAACAGTTTACGGGAGGAAGGGTATGAAAAGTTGCGAAAAAATGGTTTATATCCCACCGACATCATGTTCATCGCAGTACGGCTGCGTTAATACTGACTTTGTGTACCAAACAAAGAGCATACATTTTCCTCATATACACAATAAGCCATCGTTCGGACTTCGCTCGGATAGGAGTAGATTTGTTGCGTTTTGTCGAAAAAAATTTGAAACCTAGTCCTCTACTTCGCTCAACTGAAAATCTGCTCCGTTTTGTTGCATCAACAAATTTACTCTTCAAATAGAAAGGAGGTGGCGTTTTTAATAGCAAACTAAAAGTTATATTTTACCTTTTTATCGACACGATTGTTACATTGGTGAGCTACAGCAACTTTGCAAATACACTTGAATTCGTGAATAGGCCCTCACAATCGCCCGATTTGAAGCCGATCGAAAAATATTGCTCTGTCTAAAGTTCTGTAATTGCGTCGTTGCCCACCGATGTAACAATTGTCCCGGTAAAGAAAGAATGAAATAACATTTTTATTAATTTTAACCAAGGCATTTTAACTTTAATGGTAATTGCTCGTTGGATTAAGGCGCCTTTACACGGGTCGATTTTCTAGTAGATTTTTGTCGTTCAACCAAAATCGACCCGTGTAAATGACATCTCAACCACTAGCTGGACGATTTTCCAGTCTACAGATATCGACCCTTATAAGGCCGCTTTAGCTCCTTATTTATACAAGGATACGGGGAGAAATGAATTGTTTTTTATTAAGATAAGAAATGCACATCTACTACGAATACTTGATATTTACTTCCATTTTTGTAGTCCGAACCCAGCAAAGAGCGCTCGGTGAAGGTCAGCTAGTGTTCAAATTTGCCAACAGGGCTGCCAAACGTACATAGCTATGAAGTGCCATATTGAGGATAAAACAGTGCTAAAACGTGCCAAATAGAAAATTAAAAGTGCCAAAAAAGGTATCATTATCTTTAGTTCTTCCCATTAGCATTAAAATTAGACAAATTAAAACAAAAGCCCAATGTCAAAGTAAGATAAACCAGTTGTATACACTATAGAAATTAGAAAATTTTAATTGAGAAAAAGAAGTACACGCAAAAGATTTCACAAAAATGTATTTAAATTTGGCTTTTTTTCAAAAGTGCCATTTTGGCACTTTGTGCAAAATTGAAAAATTCAGTGCCATTTCAAGTAAAATAGTACCAAAAATGGCACGGTTTGAGCCAAGTTGGCAGCCCTGATCGCCAAGTTTTTTATTTAAAAAATGAAAATAGCGCAATTTTCATAAAAAAAACACCAATTTTCTGTTGCTGTTTTTAATGGTATTTTCGCATATAAAGCTGTATGTTCAAATATTTTAAGTAATCACACAATGAAACTTGTAAATATTTCCCACTATGCGCAGTTAGTCAATTTAATAAATTTAATTTGCCAAATGTTTTTTTATTCGTAAAACAATTTCCAAAACTTGGTTTTTCTAGAGGCTTTATTTTCATGCAATTGCTTACAATTGTACAAATGCGCACACCCAGCTAATTAGCAGAATATTCTATGGATTCCGTGATAGAGACTGTGTGAAAATATTGCGTTTGGATTATCTTGGAGCATATTATCCAGAAGAGAAGCTCGGCCAAACACTAACATATGTGTAAGTCAAATATAATGTAATGATATTGCCTTGAAAAGGGCACCAAAGAACAAAACAAGCGCTAAACTAAACAATTTTCGCCTTTTAATTCCCTAAACGCACTTAATTCCTTGCGAAAGGCACAAAGTTGGCAACAGTTATATCGATGTCAAATTTGCTCATATACAAGCATGGACAGAGAGTGAGCGCCTGCTTAAAGAGCGTAAGCATCACATGCAAGAATGATAGAATACAAGATTGTGCCAATGAGAGAGGATTTTTGGTTTTTGCGTGACGTCATCTTGGTGCATTTGCGAGAGAGAAATGCCAAAACGCATATAAAAATATGTAAACAATGCAGAAAAATGTGTTAATTTTAATATTACATGGCCCAATTTTGCAGGAATCAATAAATATACAAAGATTGATTAATTAGGAACACGTAGCAATCATTTTGGACATGTAGCCCTTTAGATAAGTACGATTTTTAGCACATGAAAAAATGGATGTATTAACAGTGTTTGCAATTTCATGTAGACCAAAAGGAAGGTGTGCAGCAAAGTGAATTTTTGGACTTGCCATTTTAAAAAGCCATGCAGAGTGCATATTTATATTTGCAGACGGTAGCCAACCACCATAAACTCCACAGCTGTTGACTCCACAGCTTTTATTT
>NW_016157293.1:356056-359771 GCF_001687245.7 Rhagoletis zephyria
CGCGTTTACTTGTGGTAGTGATCATATCTGCTCATATACACTCCTCGTCATTTAAATTGCACACCCTTTCAATTCTTAGTATTTACAGTTTTCCGTTTGTTTATTTAATATAAATTTTTTGTAAAAATATCGTCACTACATGCGAATAAAGGCGCGCTGGTGTTTTGACGGTGAAAAAAAGCGTTAAAAAAAATTTTGCGAAAAAAGATGCTTATAAAAATCTTTGGCGAAGTATGTTAAGAGTATTTGATGCTAACATTATTTTATGCGTCTTTTTTCGCCGTCAACTTTTGAGCTCGCGCCTTTAATCGTGTCTAGTGACGATATAGCATATTCTACGGGTAAATGCAATTTTAAAATTTTTTACAAACTAAAACTTAAAAGAAAGTTTATTTTCCATTTCTTGGGCAGCATTTTATATGATTTTTTCGTTTTTCTCGAGAGCTGGAAACAGTTCTTAAAAAAGGTCAACATAGGAGTGTGCCATCCTAATGACCTGCAGTGAATAAGTTAATAATATTTTTAGAAAAATTTCTGATATGCAGTTTTGTAGCCCATTCAATTATAGTGTAATTAAGTGCAAGTTTGAAGTGACTCTAAAACAGCCCCGATTTTTCAAATTCATTTATTTTTTATTGACAGTGCTGCGCATTTTATTCCATATAAAAGTTTTGTCGAGCATACTTTGTATGAGAGAAAATGCGCAGCACTATCACCAAAAAAATTTAAAAAATTTATTGTACCCCTTTGTTGACATTTTTTTAACTCTGTATAAAGTTTTAAAATCGGTTGTAATTAATATTAAATAAACAAAATTAAAAGTGTAAATACTAAAGATTAAAAAGTTGAGCTATTCAAATGACGAGGAGTGTATGTGGCGTACGTTTGGGAGAGTGAGCCTTTTTACTCCAGAATGCGTGTCCAGTGGCTCTCATTGCTATACGTGTATTAGTAAGATTTGTTGCCCATGATTTTCCCCTGATCAAGCCAGCGAAATAGGCTCGCTTCCCCGTACGGGCAAAAAAGCCCATACGGGCAAAAGTGCCCATGTCTGCGCTATACAAATGTGTAACCGGTTGAATACCATCCACCCCAGCAATGGTTTTGCGCTGGGTTTGGGACCCGCCACGTAAAAAAATATTGCCAATGAAAAGACCAAAAAAGCCTCGGATAACTGCATCCCCACACGTTGACGACCCCCGCAAACGGAATAAGGACTATGAATTACGGATATGCACCTGAAATGTCTATAGGGAAGGTGCCTCTATCCAACTGCTGGATGTACTAACAAAATACCAGGCTGACATCACCGCAGTTCAGGAAATGCGATGGACGGGGCATGGCTGCAAAAAATTTTCCATGAGACGGCGCTCAAATTTGGTGTCGGATTTGTGGTTAGGCGAAGACTCCGACACCTTGTCTCCCGGTTCACGCCCATCAGTGAGCGAATCGCCACAATCCGCATAAAGGCGAAATTTAACAACATCAGCCTAATTTGTGTGCACGCCCCGACGGAAGAAAAGGACGACGAGACTAAGGAGCTTTTCTATGTGCGTCTAGGAGAAGCGTATGAGCTCTGCCCGCCCCACGATATTAAAATCGTTCTGGGCGACTTTAACACCAGGGTGGGCAAAAAAGGCATATTTGGTCCAACAGTCGGAAAATTCAGCCTTCATGAAAACACCTCCGACAACGGAGAGAGGCTGATCGACTTCGCCACGGCACGGAAGATGGTAGTCAGTAGTACCAGACTCCAGCATCGAAACATCCACAAAGCCACTTGGGTGTCCCCTGATCAAAGAACAAAGAACCAAATTGATCATGTTTGGTAGATGGAAGATACGCTTCGAGCGTTCTTGACGTCCGCTCTATCCGAGGTGCCAACATCGAATCGGATCACTACCTTGTTGCAGCTAAGGTCCGCATGCGCCTCTGTGCAATAAAAAACGTGCGGCAGGCAACGCGACGAAAGTTCGACATCGCAAAGCTGCAGTCACAACGGACAGCCGAAAAATTTAGCAACCGGCTCTCAATCCTGCTTAATCAAGCAACTCCTCATCGCCTGGACATAAATGAGCAGTGGGACTCCATCTCCCAATCCCTTCGTACCGCTGCGGAAGAGGCTGTTGGTTACTACCAACCGCGCAGAAACAACTGGTACGACGAAGAGTGCCGCGCGGCTGCTGCAGAAAAATACGCAGCATACAAAGCTACCCTTCAGCCAATGGCGACACGCGCGACAATTGAGCTTTACCGGGAGAAAAGGTGGGAAGAGAGACGCCTTTTCAAGAGAAAGGAAAGAGAAGCAGAAAAGCGTGAGTGCGAAGAGCTTGAGATGCTGGCAGACAGGAACGCGGCTCGGAAATTCTACCAAAAAATAAGGCAGCAATCAAATGGTTTTAAGACCGGGGCTAGCTCCTGCAAAGATGAAGATGGAAACCTGGTAACAGATGTCCATAGTACACTTGAGATATGGAGGGAACACTTTTCATTGCTTTTAAATGGCGAAACTGATGGCGCGTTTGATGAAGGAGAACCCGAACCAATGTATAGGGACGAAGCTCACGTCCCTCAACTGGACCAAGACGAGGTGAGAACAGCAATAAAGCGGCTTAAGAACAACAAAGCCCCCGGAGCCGACGGTATTCCGGCTGAGCTGTTCAAAGCCGGTGGCGAACAGTTGGTGGGGCGTATGTACCAGCTTTTAAGTAGAATTTGGTCTGATGAATACATGCCCGAAAAATGGAATCTCAGTGTACTTTGCCCAATCCACAAGAAGGGAGATCCCGCCGTTTGCGCCAATTATCGCGGAATAAGCCTTCTTAATATTGCATACAAGGTCCTGTCGACGATACTGTGTGAAAGACTGAAGCCGTTCACGAACCAGCTGATTGGACCTTATCAATGTGGCTTCAGACCTGGTAAGTCCACCATTGACCACATTTTCACCGCACGTCAAATCCTGGAGAAGACACTAGATAAGCAAATCGACACACACCATCTTTTTGTTGACTTTAAAGCTGCTTTTGATAGCACGAAGAGGAGCTGCCTGTACGACGCCATGTCCAAATTTGGGATCCCCGCAAAACTAATACGGCTATGTAGAGTGACGTTGAGCACAACCTTCAGCTCCGTCCAAATTGGGAAGGACCTCTCCGCGCCGTTTGAGGCCAAACGAGGTTTTAGACAAGGCGATTCACTCTCGCGCGACTTTTTCAATCTGATGCTGGAAAGCGTAATAAGAGCTGCCAATCTGAATCGCAGCGGCACCATACATAGCAAAAGAACGATGCTGCTGGCGTATGTAGATGATAGCGATATCGTAGGTCTGAAACAAAGGGACGTAACCGCAGCATTTTCCAGTTTTGACAAGACCAACGAAGAACGAAAAATGACACTGAAGATGGCACAACGCCGAAACCGGTTTGTCTGCAAACCAAACTTGACAAGGGATGACGGAAATTCGTTCCAAAATAAATCATCTTACCACCCTGTCGGAAAAATCAACCAACACCAACACACCAACGAAGACCCTTACCTTCGTTAATAGCGTCTAATACTCTACCGCTCAAACCAGCACATTTTATATGGGCAATCCCATCGCAGAGCCAGCATGGCACATAGGAGTCGCTTTTAACGTGGCAATTGGTGTAAATACACGACATGTTTAAAATTATATTTATTTTTAGGTTTTAGAAGCAAAAAAGCAAGAACG
>NW_016157293.1:361193-363806 GCF_001687245.7 Rhagoletis zephyria
GTTTTGAAAACGATGTATTAATCAGTGAACCAATCAGCTGGTAAATATCAGTTAGCGAACAGTTTTAAATGCACTGTATATTAGACACCTAATAAACACAACGCAAACAGCTGTGACAAAGATGAAACAGCAGAAATGACAAAAAGACAAAAAGAGCAAAATCAATGTGCACAAACAAAAACAATTGTACAACAACAATATATTATATGAAACAAAATACTCGGCACATGCAATTAAGAATATCAAGTTAAATTAATCAAATCTACGGGAAATTTTGATGTTTTACTTATCTTTAAATTGTGCACCAGAAGTTTATTAACACTTTTTTTAATTTTTTACTTTAATAAGAATGGCGAACTGTATGTGCTTTTTAACGACATGGACATAGTTAAGCGCATAAAAATACAGCGATTGCGTTGGCTTGGGCATGTTGTACGCATGGATGACGACTCTCCGGTGAAAAGATCCTTCGACTCCGCACCCATGGGTGGACAACGAAAGCAAGGGCGTCCACGAACGCAATGGAAGGACCAAGTGCAGAAGGACCTGTCTGCGCTCGGGATAACCAACTGGCGCAAATTCCCGCAGGAGAGAAGCAATTGGAGAAGCCTTTTGGTCTTGGCCCAAACCGGCAAACGGTTGTAGTACCAAATAAGAAGAAGAGATATTGACAGTACATTGGTGCATAGCCAATCGGCTGCCTCTTTTATAGCGGCCACCTCTGCCTGAAAGACGCTGCAGACATCCGGCAGTCTGAAAGTAAGATCTCCAACTCTCCCTTCCAACTTCGATCCGTCCGTAAAGATGTTTATTGGACCTCTTCTCCAGAGACTACTCTTCTTCCATTCATCCCTTGAGGGGATGTGCGTGGAGAAGGATCCTTTAGGGGCCAGCCTCGAGTGACTCCGATCCATTTCTTTCGGCAGGAAGTCGCAGCTTTCGAGAATCGTCGAGTGCCCGTGCGCTGGATTGAAAGAGGGAGCTTTTGAGCCTAATGGCTGAGCGAACCGCCGCTACTTTGCCCGAAATGTTGACAGGTGCGACATTGAGCATAGCGTTTAGCGCTAAGATAGGAGTGGTTCGGAGCGCCCCGCTGATCCCAACGAGGGCTGCACTTTGCACGCGCTCCAGCTTCCTGACATGAGTGGTCTTTTCCAGTGAACTCCACCAGACGATGACCCTATACAACATTATTGGCTTAATTATGGTTTCATATAGCCAGTGCATCACTTTTGGGGAGAGGCCCCATCTCTTCCCTATGACATTCTTGCAGCAGTAGAGGGCCACCTATGCCTTCCCCACTCGTTCCTCGATATTCGGTTTCCATGACAACTTCCCGTCCAGGATCACGCCCAAGAATTTGACCCTGTCAAAGAGGACAAGTGGAACACCCCCTATTGAGTGGAGCTGGGCATGAGGCTTTTTGTACCTCCTGGTAAAAAGAACGAGCTCCGTCTTTTCAGGATTGGCAGCAAGACCGCAGCTAGCGGACCAATTTGTGACCCTGTTTAGGTACCCTTGCATAAGATCGTACAGAGTGTTCAAGAACTTTCCTCTGACGATGAGTGCCACGTCATCCGCGTAGGCAATAACCCGGCATCCTGTCCTTTCCAATTCCTCCAGGACGTCGTTTATCACGACTATCCAGAGGAAGGGTGAAAGGACGCCTCCCTGCGGGGTGCCTCTGCTTACTTTACGCTGCTCAGAGGCGTTGCCCCATTCCATTGTGACAGTTCTGTCGTGCAGCATGTGTGAGATGAGCCTAACTAACTCTACTCTTATTATCGCCCCAGGAAGGACATTATTGAAAGCCCCCTCGATATCAAGGAAGGTACCCACTACAAAATCTTTGTTTTTAAGAGACTCCTCTATGGTTTTGACGATTGAGTGCAGGGCAGATTCCACGGATCTACCTTTCAGGTAGGCGTGTTGAGAGGGGCTAAAACGCTCTCGAGGAATCCTGTTTCTTATGTGCAGGTCAATCAGTCTCTCAAAAGTCTTNCAGGGGCTAAAACGCTCTCGAGGAATCTTGTTTCTTATGTGCAGGTCAATCAGTCTCTCAAAAGTCTTCAATAAGAAAGATGAGAGACTGATTGGTCTGAAGTCCCTCGGGGATACATGAGAGTTCTTCCCTGCTTTGGGGATGAACGTGACCCTTACGCACCTCCAAGCCCCCGGGATGTATCCTCTTTCTAGGCAGCTCGCATAGATAGGGGTGAGCCAGCGGCACGAGACCTCCACAGCCTTTTGCAGCTGCGCAGGAATGATNTTTCTTATGTGCAGGTCAATCAGTCTCTCAAAAGTCTTCAATAAGAAAGATGAGAGACTGATAGGTCTGAAGTCCCTCGGGGATACATGAGAGTTCTTTCCTGCTTTGGCGATGAACGTGACCCTTTCGCACCTCCAAGCCCCCGGGATGTACCCTCTTTCTAGGCAGCTCGCATAGATAGGGGTGAGCCAGCGGCACGAGACCTCCACAGCCTTTTGCAGCTGCGCAGGAATGATGCCATCCGGTCCCGGGGACTTGAAGGGCTTGAAAGAGTCGATTGCCCAGAGCAGTCGGCGCCTCTCCAGTAATTCACCGGAGGAGGAGGTAGAGCATTCGCCCTTTCC
>NW_016157293.1:363854-389853 GCF_001687245.7 Rhagoletis zephyria
CGCACCTCCAAGCCCCCGGGATGTACCCTCTTTCTAGGCAGCTCGCATAGATAGGGGTGAGCCAGCGACACGAGACCTCCACAGCCGTTTGCAGCTGCGCAGGAATGATGCGCATCCGGTCCAGGGGACTTGAGGGCTTGAAAGAGTCGATTGCCCAGAGCAGTCGGCGCCTCTCCAGTAGTTCACCGGAGGAGGAGGTAGAGCATTCGCCCTTTCCAACAGCGATAGGTTCGCGCGGTGCAGGATTTTCTGGGAAATGAGTATCAAGGAGTAGCTTAAGCGATTCCTCTCCACTCATCGCCCAGTTGCCCTCTTCGTCCCTCAGGTATCCCAAGGGTACGGGATTCNACCCTTTCCAACACCGGAGGGTTCACGCGGTGCAGAATTTTCTGAGAAATGAGTATCAGGGAGTAGCTTAAGCGATTCCTCTCCACTCATCGCCCAGTTGCCCTCTTCGTCCCTCAGGTATCCCAAGGGTACGGGATTCCTCGCAAGGATTCGCCTAAATCGAGATGATTCATTACAACCTTCTACGGCTTCGCAGAAGTTTCTCCATGACTCGCTTTTGGCCTTTCTTATCTCGGACTTATAGATGCCCAGTCCGATCTTATAGAGTTCCCAGTCGGAGTGTTGTCCACTCTTCCTGGCTTTATTGAACAGGCGTCTACTCGTCGCCCTGAGTTCTGAGAGTTCCACCGTCCACCATTTTGGTCGTACTTTGCCCCCCAGGCCTACTCAGCGGGCATGAGATTTCGATGGCACTCCTACAAGCTAATGTAAACTTATCCACCATAACATCAATCGAGCTTTCGGTGCTTAAGCTCTCCTGGGGGCCTCTGGGAGTAGTTCCCGAAGTTTTTTACTATAGAGGTCCCACTTTGTTCTCCTAAGGTTCCTAAAGGGGATACTTTTGGGACGATCTTTGTCCAGAAAAACTGGATATACCTATGGTCCGAAAAGGAGTGATCATTAAGAATCCTCCAGTCGGAAACGCGGGATTTAACAGAAGACGAGACTAGGGAGAGGTCAAGAACCTCTTGCCTTTCCGCGGTGATAAAGTTCGGTTCGTTTCCTCAATTACATATACATAAGTCTTCACTTAGAATATGATCAAAAAATTACTCACCTCTTGCATTGATATCTGAGCTTCCCCAGCACGAGTGTCGTGAATTTGCATTTGATCCAATAATTACATCGGCTTTCCGTCGCCTCGCTTCGGCTATGGCTTCACGTAGCAGTAATGGAGGTGGTTCCACCTCTTCGTTATGAGCCATGTATGCGGATATAATCCAGAGCTTTCTGGCACCGCTATCCAGGCTGACAGTCACAATGTCCTCGTTGATGAAATTAGGTAGAATTAGTGTTTTGAATTCGTTTCTGATGAGCATGCAGGATCTTGGTCTACCTGCTAGATTCTGCACCATCAGCTTGAAATTAGGCGTCCTGATACCGGAGATACCGCTACTGCTTAGCCATGACTCCTGGATCAGGACTACGTCGGCTCCACCTTGCTCAAGGTGGATAAGGAGATTTGCGGACGCCGCCTTAGAGTGTTGGAGTTTTATTTGCAGGATCTTCATCCTCCAAAGTCCGCTCCAGCCACGCCAAGTCGACGTCCTCGTTTACTGAAGCTAAGAGCCTCTCTTCCTCCGCCCTGTCATAGAACCGTCCGATGCTGACGACGGATCCCTCCGTTGAGAGAGCATCCTCAGCACTTTCGGCCCCCACATGACGGATTCTACCTCCATATTCATGGGGGCTTCCTCCGCCGCGGGCTCACGTGTTTCCGGCACCTCAGGAGGTTGAGAGCCATCACCCCTGGAATCGGATTGCTAGACCCTAAGGACTACCCTTTCGAATCCATAGGTGATGACCTCCCTGGAGGGAAGGGAGCGCGAGGGCTGGGGGATTCCGCCTTGAGTAGTATCAGCGCTTGCCGACGCGACTCCTCGGAATCCTCGAACCCCTCAAATCTGACAACCCTCCAGTTGTGCGTGGGCAGATGCGGGTTGCAGTAAAGGAGGAGTTCCTCAATCTTCTCCGGTGCGGAGGGCTCGGGGGGAGCCAGACACGGGCCTGCGGGCGGGCAGGAAGATCCTTTTCCTCCACGGCTTCCAGCTTGGCGCCCTCCCAAACCTCCCCCACCAGAGACACTGCAGACTTGTATAATGATGCCGACCGCTCGTCGGCGCATAGAATTCTTTTGTGGATGCCATGATGCCACCCACCATCCTCACAGCGCGGAGGTGGACCAGGGTTTCCTCTGACCACCTTCAGAAATACAGAGGAGATAGCTGCTGCCGCGCGCCTCCAGTTTTTCCTGGATATGGTGCCATCTTCTCTGCCTCGATCGAGGACCCCCAGGGTTGTTGATCCCGCCTGCGATTTCGCTGAACAGAGGAGGCGCAACCCCATTCCTGGGTCTTTTTGCGTGGGAGCCTTCTCCCTCTTGAGACCTTTGTCTCTTAGGACCCGTAGGAGGCGCACTCGCGTCTCTTTTCGTCGGGTACTTAGCCTTCTCATCCAGGCCACATAGCACGCCTTTGGCCCACACGAGCGTTTTCAAATGTTTCTCTGTAAGCTGAGAAGCATCTTGACCGCCATAGCGCTCCAAAATCTTGGTAGCCATGCGCCTGTCGGAGTAAGCCTTTCGGCCCGACGATATTTGCCGTGGGAAGCCTTCGAGGATAGACCCGGAAGACTGGGAGAGGAGCCCGCGCTGGTGCTGGCGATTCCGTCTAGCACTCCCCTTAATCCCTCTCACAGTCCGGCCCCTTGCCTAGAGACCCCCACGGAGTCCGTTTCCGGCACTCTTGCCCTCCCAGTGGCAACAGCACCTGCCCCCCCTCGTTAAGGATCCCCCAGAGGTAGAAATTGTAGAACGAGGCGGTTTCACCTCGCATACCGCAGGTGTTGCTGTAACAAGATGAGCCGGCTTTGGGGGTCGGCTCCGACTCTCCGCCACCACTCAAAAGCTTATTTTTCTGTTGGTTTTTTGTTTTCATTATCTTTCATATTTTGTTGGGTCCCCACTCAGAGCCGCTATCCAAAACCGGAGCGTGTAGTCGCCTTTAAATGGTCCCATAGCTACCTCTGAACAAGACTATGGCGAGGGTTGACCCATGCCCTTATGGGGTCATGAGTTCAGAGCCGACCAGCGCAAAGACGGGAGTCATCTCAACCGCACCTACACCACCAACTTAACGGCGACGGGAATTGGAACGTACCCTGAGGCCTGCCAGGTTTTTAACGGGACGGGGGCAGTTGCGGCATTAGCCCACCAGCCATTTCTACTGAGTGACCCCAGCATACTCAGGTGGTAGAATACCACAACTACCAGCTCAGGGATCGACAAATCCAAAACGTTTTCAGAATCGTAGTCAGAGGACGAAGCCAGGGTCGTTACCGTTCACGTTAAGAGCCCGTGGAGGCCGCAGGCCATTTGGCGTTACCCAGGGTACACCACGCGGAGGCGACCTGCTCTACACCCCTTATGTACGAAAGTATGTTAAGAATTGTATGTACATATGCATATATATATGTGAATATTATATTAGGGCAGCATTTAAAACAACAAATAAAATTTATTACATACAAAAGCATAGATTATGGAATGAAATATTTTTTAGAGTTATATACATACATATGTACATCCCATCAAGCATGATTATTCATTTGTGACCAATGTTTATATCATTGATGATTCACATGTATACGATTTATTCCATCAAATTTTGCACATTGCCCTTAATATTTTGATAGAAACTTTCATACAAAGTAATGACGAGTATTTCTATCAGGATTGTCCGTCATTTTACCGGTCAAGTGATTGTCACTGTTCTTGCAGGTGCCAAAAAAGGTGCCACTTTTTCTAATTCTTCCTATTTAGCATTAAAATTATAAACAAAAGCCCAAAACCAAAATAAAATAAGCCCGTTGTAAACACTATTGAAATTAGCAGATTTTAGTAGAGGAAAAGAAGTAAAAGCAAAGGATTTCAAAAGTGCCATTTTGGCACTTTGTGCCATTTGAAAAATTAAGTGTCATTTGAAGTAAAATAGGGCCAAAAATGGTGTGAGCCAAGTTGGCAGCCCTGATTATAATCGTTTGTGCCGCAGAACCAAAAAACAAGTAAGCACTTGTTAACACCCCCAAAATAGTTTGCTACTTGTAGCAGTTATGCTGTATACCTGAATGAAATATACAGGCAGGTTCTGCAATTCACTTTCGAGTGAACTTCAATCAAACTAGCTTTGAATTCAAATTAACAGGGGTTGAAATTCACTCGGAAGTGAAGTGGAGAACATGCCCGAATGTCCTTGGTGAAAAAATTTATTTGTGGCCTGGTGTTCAACGACATATGTACATACGTATGTATGTATGGATATGTAGACATGGGAAAATGTGTGTAAATACCCTGCAGCAATTCAGACTCACCCTAGTTAGCCCTCAGATAGTCCCTATTGTTACCAGCACTAGTCCCTCATAAAACCCCTGCCAATGGTTTCAACTGCCATTTTTAGCATTGGCGTGTCATTGGAAAAGGACCGGTCCAATCAACACTGACCGTAAGATAGTCCTAGACTAGTTCAATTTTGGACATTTTCTTCGTTGGAGTAAGATTGCGTTCTGCACTTCGCAGATGCTTTTTCATAATTCGGAAACACAAAAAAAAATAAATTTTATAATTTTTTAACCATGTTGCTTCTGACGGCATTTGAACACGGACACTCCTGAAAGCTAACAAATAGTGGCAAGCATCTCTGCGCACTGAGCTACAGCCACGCATGTAAATGTGTGTTCAAATGTTCACTTACATTTTTTTTTATTGAATTTCAAGACAACACCACCCTGTCACTGCCAAACTGTTCTCTTCGTCTATCTCTAGGCCGGTTCCTTGGGAACTGGTCGAAGACTGACATTTTCGATGCAAGCAAATGTCCAATTCTGACCAGTCAAGTTTTAACCAGTGAAGTACTAGTCCTTAACGGAAAATTGGCCGCCTTATTGCTGCAGGGTAGAGGCCGGTTCACATACAACTTTGGTGTTGCGTTGGCGTTGAATTCCAAAGCAGCCTTCCACATAGCCAAAATTTGACAACGCAAAGGCCAACACAAAGCAGAAAGATCGCTGCGTCGGTCGCCAGCTGTTGCAAATAAATAAAATTATATGAAATGTTTTTTCCTTTTAAGCAAATGAGGGCAAGAAATATAAATTTTCATGCAATTATTGATATGAAATATTCATTTATCTCTCGTTAATACTTTAATTTAGTGGCCAAAGTAGTCTCTGCCAAGCTTCATTGCAGAACGCATACTTTTAACGTGCGTTCTGTCAAACCAACGCCAACTTGTATACATATGTAACGTAGTTACGAATTACTTAGTAATTACTTGTATGTAAGAATACAAAGACAAATTATTTATCAGAAGCATTGCCCCTAACACATTGAAAAAAAGTAATAATAGCTCTCATAAAAGCGAAATCGCTACAGCGAAAAAAGTGTTTGAAAAACCGCATAAATTCAAATCCGTATAAAAATGAACCACATAAAAAAAGAGACCTAAGTGTTTAAGTTGAAATTTTATAAGAAATTATTGAACATTAAAAAAAATTATACCTACATAGATATGTGTGCACATATGTGCCTACCTAGTAGATAAAACTGGTCAAAATAGCACGCATCTATTCTTCTGTGCATGAGAATATATACATAAATAAATGCACACATATGTGTATATATGTATCTATATACATATCTGCATGTGTGCGTACAATCCTTTACTCGAAATTCTTGGTTAATGCAATTTTTATCCCATACATTTTTGCTGACCAAACTACCCGTTTGCCTGTCTAATCTGCTTGCCTCATTTGCCTCGCTCGTTTACTCGCCTCATTTGCCTCGCTCGTCTGCTGCTGCAAATGAGTGCCTCGCTCGCAACAACGCCCTCGCGAGGGCAGAGCTAATAAGGTCCTCGTTTGCTTGCCGCTCTACTCTTGCGCTGCCCTCGTTTGCTTACTCGCTCGCTGGCTGCTCAACGCGTGCGCTCGAACTTAACGAGTCCTCGTTTGCAAACAGCCTCGCTTGTTGCTCGTGAATTGCGCAAGCTCAGAGCAAACTAACGAGCGAGCGATGGGTTAAAATGAGGCAAATCCGTAGCCTGATTGTCATAACTCAAAAAACTAAAAACTCGAGAAAAAGGGGCATTAAAGTTATGAATTTATATATACTTCCAGGGATATAATCAATACATATTTTGTTCTTATGGTTACTGGTAATCGTTACAGCTATGAAATTTTTACACATCATAAGAAATAGGTAACGTGCATTTTGCATACTTAACTCCATTTTTTGCTTTTTTTGGATTATGACACTCTTCTAGTAAATGAGCGATATCGTTAACTGAAATGCAAAAAGACATAAAAAAATCGTCACGGAAATGCTTGTGCTCACCAACGCAGACACAGTTTAACTTTTGCCGATCGCGGATATACACACATAAGCATCCCCTACAACAGGGGTTCCCAAAATTTTTTCACCGCGGCACCCTTGTTGTCCAAAAAAAATTTCGTGGCACCCCTATGCTTCAAATGTCTACGAAAACAAGAAAACACAATGCAAACTTTATGGTCGGTTGGCGAAAATCCACCTAGATATATCCTCCAAGCGGGTGCCGACCGGGCAATGGGCATCGCTGCTTAAACCGCTGCGGCAAGGGGTTGGCTTTGTATGCCGCAGTGGTGCAAGCAGGCGGGTCCTAGCTAAGGCCGAGGTGTAAACTCTCCTACCTCTTCGATTGGCTCTCCCTAGGGAGGCTGGGGGGTTCATACTTACGGTATTTCTAGGGGGTACCTGGCGGTAGGTATAAAACGCCGCCCTAATCCAGGGTGTCATGCGTCACCGTGCCCATTGGATGGTTTGCAGTCAGAGGGCTTTCCGACTGTATTTTAACGGCGGACACCTGTCCGCCTCCGTGAGTAACGGTGGACTTACCGCAGCATGCGGCTCTGCTGAGGCCGACCGTTCTTTCCACTTCCTTTTATACTCGGTCGCCGAACGGTTTCGGCTCAGTCGGCGACCAAAGAAACAGATGAGATGAATAATAATAATGAAGCCCCCGATCCCTACACGGGTAAAAATGCCGCCGACGGACACAGCGTTAAAGTCAGTCAAGAGAAATCTTCGCTAGCCACTGGATCGGTCCCGAAGAAGCCTTCCCGGCCATTTAAAACCACCATTGAGTCCAGCGCTGGTAGCTGCAAACCCCCGGAGGGTGGCGAGCAACTGGGATATTCTCCAAAGGAATCCTGGCCCCGTCCTTGTTATTCGCGACGCTGGCCTATACCAAGGTCGTATTAAGCTAGTGTCATAGGTTAGGTTAGGTTGATGTGGCAGTCGGTTCAATTTACCAACTCACTTAGACCTTTTGAAGGCCCATTGTGGTACCACTGCAGAACACGGGAACCTCGGTGACTATTCTTCAGAGAACCAATTTGAGGCTCTTATAAAGCGTAGAATCGGTTTTATTCCTACGCGCGATAATTCCGTAAGAGAGCTAAAGAAGGGCCTGCCTAAAAAGCTTGCTCTCCTCTTGGCCAAAGCTGGGCAACTACAGAAGAAGTGCTCTACGGTTTCTTCCTCTTCCTCATCTCTGCAACTTCTGCAATATTCATGGGAGAAAATTCCAAGTCCTGAAGAGTGCCTGCCAAATAGCCAATGACCGGTTACACAAGCCGTGACCTTCGCAATGTCCTCTCTTGAGAGGCACAGCAACTCTTTCGTCTTTTTCTTTTCTATTTGCGGCCAAAGCAGCCTGGTTGTTCTACATGTGCCCTCCTCTAGCCATGACCTGTTGGCCTCTTGGATCATGCTATTTCGAAGTTCTAATTTGCAGGTTGCCATGGGTATCCCAATAGTGCCCCTGTTTTCACATAGGGGTAGATTCGTACCTTTCCTGGCTAGCTCATCAGCCCTGCAGTTTCCTTCAATATCTCTGTGTCCCGGAACCCATATGAGGCTGACCTTGAACACGGTGCTAATATCGTTTAGAGCTGCGAGGCATTCCTGCGCAACCTTCGACCTCAGCATTACCATGTTCATCTATTTAATGGCCGCCTGGCTATCCGAGAAAATATTAATCGTAGTCTTCGTTACGGCATGTGTACTAAGGTACACAGCCACCTCTTTTATGGCTAAAACTTCTGCCTGATAGACACTGCAGTGGTCCGGAATTCGGACGGATAGTTCCAGTCCTAGTTCCTTAGAGAAAACTCCGTAGCCAACCCTATTGTCTAGCTTGGATCCATCTGTGTAAAAATTCAATTCCCCCCGTCTCCATGGTCTTAGTGTTTGCCATTCTCTTCTTGACGGGATGCTTGTGTTAAAGAGCCTATCGAAGATTGGTTTGGGGGCGGAGTAGTTAAACTTCTTGGTTGTAACTACCCAGAGTGTGAAGTATGGAAGCGTGACCAAACCGCCGATCCTTCCATAGCACCATACTTCTTAGTTTGAGCGCTGAATCGGCGGCCGCGTATTTTCCCACCAGGTTTATTGCGGGTAAATTGGTAATCACCTCCAGCGCCTTATTTGGGGTGGTCCTTAAGGCACCCGAAATGCATAGAAACGCTGTTCTTTGGACCTTACTCAATAGTTTTAGGTAACTTGCCTTTTGAGTTGCTGGCCACCATACAAGTATTCCATATAAGAGTATTGGCCTGACCACCGAGGTGTATAGCCAGTGTGTAATACGAGGTGTTAACCCCCACTTGATTCCGACCGCTTTTTTGCATGTGTATAATGCAACGTTGGCCTTCCTTACTCTTTCCTCTATATTAGGTTTCCACGTTAGTTTCCTGTCTAATATGAGTCCTAAATACTTAATATTCTCCTTCAAGGATATCTCCACACCCATAAAGATTAGCGGGGAGACTATGGGAAGCCTGTGTTTCCTTGTGAAGAGAATTGCTTCGGTTTTCTCGGGGTGTACTCCGAGTCCCCTACTCTCTGTCCAGTTCCTAAGCGTGGCCATGTTAGAGCGCAGANTTAGAGCGCAGAATCTCCATTAGGGTATTTGGGTATTTGCCTTTGACGGCAATTGCCAGGTCGTCAGCACATGCTGTGACATGGCAACCCCCTCTCTCTAGTGCCACCAGCAGAGAGTTCATCGCCAAATTCCAGAGAAGAGGGGAGAGAACGCTTCCCTGAGGAGTGCCTCTACAGACTTTTCTGCTCATTGTGGTGTTGCCGAGCTTAGCGGTTATCGTCCTGCTGACAAGTATAGACTCGATCAGCACCGCCACATTCTGGTCAACTGCAAGCTCTTCTAAGGCACCCGTTATGGCGCTTGCGTTAATATTGTGGGAGGCACCTTCTATATCTACAAAGGCAACGAGAGCATACTCTTTATCTAATAAACTTTTTTCCACCAACCCGACGAGCGAGTGAAAGGCGGTTTCCGTGCATTTGCCTTTCGTATAGTACCTGAATAAGAAGAGATAGACCCATTAAAATGTATACTTAAATGATCAGAACGTCGAGCTGAGTCGATTTAGCCATGTCCGTCTGTCCGTCTGTCTGTCCCTCCATACAACTGATTGTTCAGATATGAGATTTTTTGCGATAACTTCTCCGTTTATGCAGCTAGGAACATGAAAATTCGCGCCGTTTTCACTCATTATTAGCAGAATAGTTATAGTGAAAATAACAAAGATCGGGTCACTATATCATATATCTCCCATACAACTGATTGTTCAGTTATGAGAATTGTCGTTATAACTCCTCCATTTATACAGCTGGGAACATGAGATTTCGCAATATTTCCACCCGTCATCAAAACAATACTTGCAGTGAAAATAGCGAAGATCGGGTCGCTATAACCTACAGCCTCCATACAACTGATTGTTCAGATTCGAGATTCTTTGTTATAACTTCTCCATATATGCAGCTAGAAACATAAAATGTCGCAATATTTTCACTAATTGCCAACAGAAAGTTTACATTAAAATTAACAAAGAGCGGGTCACTGTAACCTATTTATATCCTCCATACAACTGATTGTTCAGATATGGGGTTTTACTGTAAAACTCCTTTATTTGGACTGCTAAAACAGATAAATTTCGTAAATAATAATACAAAGTCTACTGAGAAAATCGTCCAAATCTATGCTGCATAAGCTTTATTTCTGGAACC
Source organism: Rhagoletis zephyria (assembly GCF_001687245.7). Classification (NCBI taxonomy): domain Eukaryota; kingdom Metazoa; phylum Arthropoda; class Insecta; order Diptera; family Tephritidae; genus Rhagoletis; species Rhagoletis zephyria. The sequence goes on from NW_016157293.1 coordinate 374,044, forward strand.
TCTGATTGTTCAGATACCAGTTATTACGATATGTTTCCTAATGTAGGAGTCTAAACCCATTAAATTGTGTTACCGGTTTACATATCTTCCATACCTCCGATTCTTTAGATATGGTTTTTCATCAATATATGTATCTCCTCTTTCTATGTATTCTGTAAATATATAAATTTTTTCAAATACAGGTCAAGGTAAAATTTTCAGATGTTCATGAAAGGTATGAAGCCTTCGGCATAGCCGAAGACAGCGCTGCTCTTACTTGTTTCTCTTGGGAACGGCGCTGACTTAGTAGCAGTGCACATGGATGAAATCCCTTGCAGGCCGCGAGCCAGGGCATGGGTCCCAGAGGAACCCTCCAGTCCGCAGCGGAATCTGGAGATCATCCAGATCTCCAACGATACTCTACGAGCCCTTGATTGGAGAGTAGTGAAGGTCAGCGAGGTCAGGGAACAGCAACGTTATGTTACCCTGGTAATAAACAAGGAATCTCTCCCGATCCTCGCTGACTGTAATGGGGTCATCAGCTATGGCTTGTACTCCATCACTCTCTAAAGCCAGAAAGGGAATGAGGGTAAAATTTCTGAACCGGGAAGCACCGCGAGTGAACCCGATAACCTGCCACCCGAAAAAGGCCTTATTTTGAGTAGGGCAGAAAACGCCTCGAGCGGTCCTGCCTTTTGCCAAGAAGTCCAGGAGGTTCCCGAGGTCACTAGTCTGGCGGAGAAATCAGAATCAGAAAGCGATATGCAATCCGATTCTGGGGACGGGTCTGTCTTCGGTCGCTGGACGAGGGATTTCAAGAACCTGTTTCTGGCATCGGAAGCGGAGGGCGACGATGGTACTGTCGTGGAGGTGTCCAAAGGTACCGCGCCAGGAGCTATGGACGGCGACAACTCTTTAAAGGCTGCGGATGAAGGTCCTACAAAATAACTTTCACCACTCCAAAGCAGCCTCCGCAGCTCTGCTCCTGCACCTTAGTGATAAAGGGGAGGAGCTAATTTTAGTCCAAGAGCACTGGTTTGTAAAAAATAGGCTCTGCGGACTTAGCACTGATGCTTACCACATTGTGTCGGCCTCAGTGGCAGGTAAGATCAGAGCATGTATATTAATTAAGAAAACTATTTCTTATAATTTACTCTCTAATTTTAGCGATGAAGACACGGTGATCATCAATGTGGAGGGCAACTCCACTAAACTCTGGCTGGTCTCAACCTATATGGCTCACGGCCCCCAAGAGTGTCCCCCCGCTCGGTTACTGGACGTGGTAAAAGAGGCCAACTTAAGGAAGTTTCCCGCCGTGGTAGGAGCCCATGCAAACGCGCACCACTTGTTATGGGGTTCTACCAACATCAACCCTAGAGTTGAGTTGCTATTTGGTTTTATACTTATACTTACAATCTACCTATTTGTAATATTGGTAGTAGTGGGTCTACTTACCTCAAACAGGAAGGAGGTACTAGATATTACTTTAACGTCTGACTTTTTCTTTGAGAGCATGTACTAAACGACCATTCATTCTCGGATCATATGAGCCTATCATTTGAAATCTCTTTTGAATCTCCGGCTCCGGCTCTGTATAGGAACAAGAGACGTACCGACTGGACTATGTTTAGAAAGGAGTCTTTTCTCAAAGACGGCTCTCTCAGTAGGCTCGGCTTACTGTTACCATCTGATGAATCGGAGCCTCTATTCGCAAACCCTGCTTCTCTCGGTGGGCTAAGGTCATCGGAACAAATTGAAGAAGCCGTAGATTGCATCACCAATGCCAGTAACACGGCCTTCTCTGCGTCCTGCCCAATTGTACTTCCGAGAGGAAAGAGGAAGCCACACTGGTGGACCACAGAAATCGCCTCTTTAAGGAAACTCTTCAACGCGGCAAGGCGTAATAGTTCTTGGTCTGCTTACAAAGCAGCCCTGAAGAAATTTAAGAATGCCACCAGGAAAGCCCAAAGGGACTCCTGGAAGGATTATTGCGATGGCATAGAGAAACAATCGGAGGGTAATCGCTTGCGGAAAGTGCTTGCCAAAAATCTGATGAAACCAATGTTTATTGAGAAGCCGAACGGCGACTGGACATCATCCCAAGAGGAAATGCTTGAGGTTCTAATGAGCGCACACTTCCCAGGGTGTACTGAAGAGCCTGGATTCGCTCACATACCTTATGGACGCTCCTTAGAATATATAGATTTTATTGATGTAGAAAGGGTATATTGGGCCATAAGGTCCTTCCAGCCCTACAAATCTCCAGGAAGGGACGGCATCTTCCCTGCCGAACTTCGGGAAACGTCTGACATTCTATGTCCGATGCTTGCCTCAATCTATAATGCTTGTCTCAGACTTAGCTTCATACCCAAGGGATGGACACTGGCGAAGGTTGTGTTCATTCCTAAGGGCGGTAGACCATCCCACGTGAAGTCAAGCGACTTTCGACCGATAAACCTTATATCTTTCTTTTTGAAGGGTCTGGAAAGATTAGTGGACATGAAGATACGACAGGAAATTGATATAAGTAAATTATATAGCTGTCAGCATGCCTATTGAAAAGGCAGGCCTGTAGATACAGCTTTGCATAGTACATTGAAAAGGCGATAGTATTTAAGGAATATGCACTACGCGTATTCCTTGATATCGAGGGTCTCTCAATAATGTTCTCCCAGAGGCTGTTCTCCGCGCCCTAACTAACCTCGGTCTGGAGCACCCTCTGGTAGAATTTGTTCACCGCCTTCAAGGCAGCAGAACTATATACTTGGAGATGGGAGAGGTATCGGTAACAAGGTACGCAAACCGCGGCACCCCGCAAGGCGGTGTCCTCTCCCCACTCCTGTGGAATCTAACGGTCAATACTCTGCTGTTTCGGATACAGAACACAGGTTGTCAGGTAACTGCTTACGCTGATGATCTAGCCCTGACGGCAGTAGGTAAGCACCCCCAAGTTCTATGTGATCTGGTCCAAGGCGCCATACGCGTTGTGGAAACCTGGTCTAAGGAATCTGGCCTTGATTTCAATCCAGGGAAATCAACCATGGTTCTTTTTTCAAAGCAAATTAAAACTGCCCTTCTCGGATGAAGTCAGGTACCTAGGCGTTGTATTGGACAGAAAGCTAACTTAGCGGCGCAATGTCGAAGAGCGTTGCAAGAAGGCTATAACTGCCCTGTATGCCTGCAAGTCAGCAATAGGTAAGAAGTGGGGCTTGAAGCCCCACATTGTGAACTGGATATACACAGCGGTGGTGCGTCCCATTCTATTCTATGGTATCACGGTCTGGTGGCCGTCCGTGGACAAATTTATAATCAAAAACAGACTAACAAAGGCCGACTGAAGCCCTAGAGACCTTGCTCCATTTTCTACCTGTGGACCTATATAGTAAACTGCTGGCAAGTTGCAATGCTGTTAGATTAAACGCGCTGATCAAGTGGAGTGATACAAGATTTGGACACTCTAGAAATTTGGAAGATCTTCCAGGAGACTTAAGGCGTCTGGACTACACAGTCTCGCCTACTGGACTAAAGAATCATTTCCAAACGAGGATCCCCTCAAGGGGTGAATGTAGGTTTGCCAGATTTTTTATGTGGGAAATCAGTACGTTAGACTTTTTAATGCTAAAAAAATCAGTACTTTTCAGTACACTTTTATTCAAAGCGAAATTATGAATGTAAGTAACGGATAATACTTTAAAAGGCCAGTGTACTTATCTTTAACAATATTTTGGTATATAATCAAAATATAGTTCATAAAAAATCAAAAGGTTATTAATTTTAACATGAGTATAAACACCATTGTACACCAGAGCCAATAACTTATTTTAAATTTATGACATTTTTGAATAGTAATGAGATCATTTCCATTTTCAATGATTAAATAGTCAAAGAATTCTATACAATTAATTTTGAAGTTACTTTTAATTTGAAGTTCAGTTTCAAAATTTTTAATTAGAAGCCGGTTTCTCTCTTTGCGCAAGGAAGCAAACCTTATACTTAAGATCCTTTCATTTGCTTCGTTTGTGTGGGGTATTGAAAAAAAAGACCAAACTACATATTTATTCAAACTGTGGAAAAGTACCACTTTTTAAGGACTTCCTCTATATTTCCTCACGGAAAGACTAAGAATTTTCTAAAGAGTGTCTAACTCTATGTCTTGTATGCAAAACTCTTTTACAATGTCAGTAAATAGAGAAAAATGAATTGTAAAGCTGAATTTACATGAGGCGATTCAACATTGCTCAAGAAAAACCGCTCGTGTAAATGGTGATACAAAAATCGCTTGCCTCAAAGTAGACAGAAAATCAACTTTTACAGGCGATTATCGCCTCCCAAAAAATCGCCTTATCTAAAGGTAGCTTAAGTTATAGGCAAAAGCCATTCGAATATTCAAGTTTGCTGTTATTAATCTCAAAGATATTTTCGAGGTAACTAACAACACTCGACAAAAAAGTCAGCCTTCTATTTAGATAATTTAAGCTTCATTACATTATCGCAACTAGAACGTAACGACCCAGCGATATGCCCATAAAACTATTGATATTTTTGTTCTATTACTTTTCACAGTGCAGTTTAAGCAATAAAGTATTGTTAACCGACTTCCAAAAAAGGAGGAGGTTATCAGTTCGTCGGAAAATTTATTTTTTTTATTTATGCTACCGCATAACTTTGGACCACGTCAACCGATTTCGATAATTCTTTTTGCAACGGAAAGGTAGTATCTCAGAGGTGGTCCCATACTAATTTAGTTTAGATCATTGAATTATGAAATATATAGATATATATATATTTGTTTAAGTCGCTTTTTTTGCCAAACATTACTTGTGTTCGAATTGAAAATTTAGTACAAATTTTGAGAAATCAGGACATTAGCGTACTGATTGAAGAAATTAATAAAATCAGTACAGGAGTTGAAAAATCAGTACTGTACTGATAAAATCAGTACGTCTGGCAACCGTAGGTGAATGGGAGGAGGATTCAGTCCTGACCTCCTACTGTGATTCAACAGCCATCTACACCGATGGCTCCAAGTCAGATCTGAAGGTAGGAAGTGGGATATATTCGCAAGAACTCTCACTTAGCCTCAGTTTTCGTCTGCCATATTTTTGTAGCATTTGTAGCGTTGGCTGATCGATTTTCCTATTAATCTACATGCAGTAACTATTTTCTGATAGTCAGGCAGCTATCAAAGCACTTAACTGTGGCAAATCTACATCGAAGATTGTCATGGACTGTAGACGTACTCTAAATGAGCTGGCAAGTAGTTACTCTACTCAAGTTGTATGGGTGCCAGGTCATAGAGACAACTGTGCTGCGGACGAGCTGGCTCGAAAAGGAACGCAACTGTCTGCCATCAGTACCGCTTGTAATGCGGGTACTCCTCTATCTTCTTGTAAACTCTGGCTGCAGAATAACTTTATCGAACGGGCGAATGCAAGATGGTCTGTGGAGCCCACGTGCAGGATAGCGAGACACATCTGGCCTAGGTTAGATAAGCGAAGATCAATGCTCCGCCATGTTGGAATTCTCACCGGGCACTGCCTTATGGGGACGCACGCTGTCAGGATGGGTCTGCAGCCAAACGATTACTGTCGTAGCTGCCGCGATGAAGAGGAAATCGAAAGCGTGGAGCATTACCTATGCCAATGTCACGCTTTGGCAAGGGCTCGTCGATGCTCGCTCCTCCGCTATTCTTTTAAGTGTCTAGGTGAGTTGGATTCGGCCAGTATCTACGATTTTGTTCGCTTCATCAGAGCGACAAATTGGTTCCATTTCTGAGGAAGGAGGGGGACGCTAGGAGTCTCAAATATGGCATCACAATGGGCGCATAGAGGCCTAAGTGTGCCCTTTTCCTATACAGATGAGGGCGGCCAGGATAACCTAACCTAAACTTTATGCTCCTTTAACTTTAATGTGAGGACTGAAATTGTTTTGATGATTTCATTATTTTCTTTAAGTTTATTGGGAGCTTTGACAATTTTACCCCGAAATCATTTTGACGCTGAAAGCTTGCTGGTGCATTTGTTTTTAACCGACTTCACAAAAAGGAGAAGGTCATCAATTTATCGGAATATTTTTTTATGATTTTATATTTTTTTAATGTATGTTACCGCATATGGACCACGTTAACCGATCACTAACATTCTTTTTTTTTAAAGGAAAGGTGTTACCTCACAGGTGGTCCCATTCTAATTTGTTTAATTCAATCTTGCCAACAGCAGTGTTTTCTGCATACACTTGCATCCAGAACACTCATGGCTGGCTCCCTTCGTAGTATTTAATATTCAAAGTGCTGTCTTCACTGATGTCCAGAAGATTTTCAAAAGCTTATTTTGTCATCTCAGTAGGTTTACTTTTCTGGTCACATGCAAGCGGCTTTGTTATCCAGCTGTAGACATCCTCAGAGTGAATGTTGGGAAAATATTCGACAATGGTTTTTTCTAAGCCTTCCAAGTTAACGCTGGTAATGCGCGTAAACGCTAAGAAAATAACATTTACAGCCAATTTTACGAAAGCAATTAAAGTGAAAAATGATTTTAATTTTTTTTTTTTAATATTAAATAGAAATTGAGAGAAAATAAAAAATCATTTTCCTTTTAAATTGCAGGTGAAACCGGCTGGCATCAATTTTCTTAGCGTTAACCAAATTTCTGGCTCGGTACTAGTTCTTTTCCGCCAAAAACGAACCAGTCCGATAGTAACTAGTCCCGAACCAGTCCAAAAACAGTGAAATGTGGTATTTTCACTATACTATTTTATTTCAAATTTTAAAAGCAGGGAACATAATCATTATGAGTAAAATAATTTAAAGCAGCATTTAATCATTATTTTATGAATTATTATTGAGTTTTATTTTTTCGCTCAAACGGAAATAATTATTATTTGATTTTTATTTTTGGCATTACAAATAATGATTATTTTATGATTTTTATTTTTTTGCGCAGAGATTATCATTAATTTTGAGTTTTATTTGTCCACTTAAAAATAATGATAATTCATAAAATTGAAAAGGCCATACAGACGCAACCTACTGAAATTTTGACCTGAAAAGTTTGGGTCTTATTACTCTTATAAGAGTGCGGCTACCTCTAAAAGGATACGTCGGTAATCACGCTGGTATAGTTTTTGAGTTGCTTAATAATAATTATACTTAGTGATTCCATAAACAAAGGCCAAGATCCTGAAGGACAATTGAGAAAGGCAATGCAGTTGCAGAAAAAGAGGCATTCAAAAAAAAAAAAGTGTCAAAATAATTACCTCTTTCTCACTAAATTTATTTAAAAATGCAAGCCACCAGAGCTACCTTTTTTTTAAGAAAAGACAAATTAATATTTGTTTTATGCAATCCAGCATAGCTACCTTAATACAGTCAGTCGATAAAGTTTAGGTACAACGAATTTTTTGCAATACGGGCAACTATTTTTTAAATATTTTAGTTTTCGGTAATTTTTATAAAATCCCCAAAAATCAGAGTTCCAAACCTTGTGCAAAATTTAAGAAAATTCTGCAAAATTTCATTAAAATAATTCACTTTCTATTTGCGCTCTCTAGAAAAAGTTGAGTTTGCAGTTTTTAAGCCCATTTAATTTTAGCATAATGAAGTGCAAGTATGAGGAAGCTAGGACTTACCAAACAACAACAAAAAATTGCTAAATATCAATGGTAAGTCCTAGCTGCCTCAAACTTGCAATTTGTTATACTAAAATTGAATGGGCTAAAAAACTGCGTACTTAACTTTTTCCTAAAGAGTGTAAATTACAATACTTGGATGGAAATTTGCGGAGTTTTCTTTAATTTTGCATAAGGTTTGGAACTCTGACTATTGGGGTTTTAGGTGTAGAACTAACCATATTTTTATAAAAAATTAGGGAAAAATTAAATATTTAAACAATAGTTGCCTGTATTGTAAAAACTTCGATGTACCTAAACTTTATTGACTGACTGTATATCTTATTTACTAAAAATCAATATGCTTAAATTTAGACAAGTAAGACAAAATGAACTAATATTTTTACTTTTAAGCAGAACGCACTTTTGTTTTTTACTTACTACTTAAGTTTAATACTACTACTAATGTGGTTTATAAATTTTTAATAAATGCGTTTAAACATTTGTGATGGTATTGTCCTTCCTTCAACCGATCATATTTAATATAAAAGGGAAATGTTTCGACAAGCCTGATTAGAAATGTAGATCTAAGGCGACGAATTTATAACAGGTTGGGAACTATAAAAAATGGATGCAGATCGAACTAGATCTCATCTGTCGAATTAGGAACTGGTTTGGAACTATAGAAAAAGGGATGCAAAACGAACTAGATCTTATCTGTCGAATTTAGAACTGGTTCGGAACTAGCGCCAAAGGGATGCAAGGGACAATTGACACTTCCTAGGACATCGCAATGTTAAATTCGCCAGTCGCTAGCATGCAAAAGAGAATTAACGCGTACTAGTCATGGTTCCAAACGCACTAGAACCGAACCAGTTCCGCACTAGTTCGTTTCCCTACAGGGATGTACGTTTTTCTGATTTACTTTGTTTATTTATAGGGTTTTCATGCGAGTTGCTAGAAATTCTAAAATATACATGTCACCAATAAAAAAAAGCACGACGTGATAGAAAAAACCAAATATGCGTCATCCAATACGGGTTTTAAATCTAGTGGTGGCATCTTCCTAGTCGCCAGGAAATATCGACGGATCATACAGTGACTTCTCGTAGCGTTCCTCGCTCCTTTCGTTCTTCCAACCATTGCAAATATCCGCACACTTGCTCCATTTCAAACCATATTTATGTACAAATTTGTCGATAGCTCTTAAAATTTCGTCGCTAGTGGTGTAAGTCTCAACTACTTCGCTCATCAAAAGTTCTTCTTCGATTTGCATTGCGAATGGGTACTTCACTAACACGAGAAGAACATTTATTTATTTATTTCTTACAGCTTATTAAGCCTAGTTTATACATAATTCTTAAAATATACTCGTTATAGCCTAACCTAAAATATACAGTATAAGCTACTGATATGAGCAACCAATTTGAGTGATGAAAAATGTGGCCAAATTCCGAATCGTATCAATACATGCTATGGTATAAAGGCCGTTTATGCATATGAAGTGCGAAGCAAGCATCCAAACGGCGATGCACTGGATTCGATCTAGTGATGCGTTTCGGGATGAGCTTCGGCTACTTTACGGATGCGTTTGGGAACGGTATAAGCATGTTGGCATGGGGAAACAGTATACTTTGTACGTATGTGCATTGCGATTGGTAGACCGGAAGATTGCCCATGTATCACTAAATTGGAAGGCTCCTACAATAATTAAAAACTTTTTTTGAATTCATTCATATTGCTGGATTTAACCTCATTTGGCAATTCATTATAACATTTTAATCCTTTGTAATACAAGTTACATTTATCTGCTTCGGTTTTGTAAGCATGTAGATTAAAGTCATTTCTATTACGAGTATTTATGGAATGTACATTATTGACATACTTAATGTTGTTTTTCAAGTAATCGGGTAAGTTGCCATCTATAATATTCTTGATAAATTTCATTCTATAATAAAATAGCTGTTGTTTAATGCTCAGCCCGTTTAGAGTAGATAGCATATCTCTGATAGGGGTGTCATAGCGTTTAGTAAGAATGAATCTCATAGCTCGGTTTTGTTGTTTCTGCAATTTATAAATCTGATTATCTCTCATTATGAAAAATATGGTGGGACATTAAGTCCCACTACGTCGGTACTTTCGTCAAGTTGCAAACTAAAAAATTCACAAGTTTTCAAACTTTTTATAAGTTCATTCTCGACTGCCTCTAAAATCGTGTTGATTCGCTCTTTCACAATGTTGTGAAGTTCCAAAAAATAAGTAACATATAAGTTAAACTACCCGGCTCGGTAGGTTACAAAAAAAATTGTTCCGGACGAGACCGGTCTTTATTTGTTGATATGAGTTTAACAACTAACTTTACAAATTCTCTTAATTCTAAAGCTAAACCTAAAAGTTAAGCCCGAGTGCTGTCAACGTGACAGGTATTTTGCTGATTAGGCGTTTCCCACGGAAACGCCATTCGCTGCTCTGGAATTTGTTGTCCAGCTTTTTGGTTGCGCGTTTAAGGTGTTGTATTACCATCTTCTTTATGTTGAGTTGTATGAAGTGCTGAGCTGCGCGTGTGGGGTGTTTGGTTACCGTCATTCTTATGTGGAGTTATGTGAAGTATTGCGTTAGCTCCTCCCTCCTCAAGTGCGGACGTCCCCGGGCGCATATTCGCAGATTCTGGAGTACTACGGGCACTTGGTTTATTGCATTTCCCTTGAGGGTCCTTCGGCTTCCTTCTTTCGGAAATTTTAAAAGCGAGTAGTATGATAGCTATTACCATAGATATAATGAATGCAGTATTAGAGGTTAGACCAACTTTACTGATTTTGTTGATCATCTCCAGTTTCTTCGTATTTTGTATTTGGAGGTCCTTCATCATCTGCAAGGATAGTATTTCTTCAAAGGGTGTTTTTGGATTTGGCTGTTGTAAAACGGCTGGGAGAGGTTGCAAATTGCTCATTTCACGCACGTAGAAATTTTTGTTTTGTACTTTGATGGTAGAGTTGTGGTGTTGAACTATAAATGTTCCATTAAGATGAATTGATTTTCCATCTATATCGATTAAACCATTGTAATCGTTCAAGAATAGTATTCCAGGTTGTAACTCTTCTAAGCTGCTAATGTGGTCGGCGTTGACAAGCGTACAATTTGGGCGTTTACTATTTATAAGATTGCTAGTACAACTATTATTACTTATTTCTCTAAAATCTTTTTCATTGCAAATTGTTATTTTATTATATCCTCTACATTCATTTTTTAGTCCGTACAATTTTGATTTACATTTTAGAATTTTTTCGTAATCAATTTTATTAATTTTATTTTCCTTTTTCACTCCTTTGAGTATAATTTTTTCACAAGTTTCTTTGTTAGTGGTAGGTAAGCTTAAAATATAAATTATAGATGTACCATTTGAAGCTATTCTAATATCGGTAAATTCTAATTCTTCTTCAATATTAATATAAGGTATTTCTTCTTTTCCAATAATTTTTTCAATTGTACTTATCTCTAGATTTGATAATATAAATGAATTTACAATATTTGATTTTGCCCAATGTAAGGCGTATTCAATATTGATAAGCTCTTCTTTAATTAATTGTAATTTATATTTAATTTTAAGACCTAATTCTAATTTTATGTTTACATTTTCTTTTAGATTTTTAAGTATTTCATTAGTTTTATTACTTGCTTCGTTGATTTTATCCAGAAATTTTTTGTTTATTACTACTTGTCTATCGTTATTTTCTAGTAAATTTCCAATGTTTTTATTAATTATTTCTAAGTCATTGTGGTCTGGGCTACCAGCAATCCATTTCCATGCTGTACCAATAAAATCTAATGACCGTTTATTTTTAGTTCTAGGAGTTAATTTTGAAAGGAGTGTGCGAATTTGGATTATTTCGTGACTGAGAAAAGGATGTAGCGGATGGTTGGTTTGGATATTTTCCGCGATTGTATTTTCAAGTTCTTTTGTTAGTTCGTCATACTGTTTCGTATCTATTATATGAATGATTTTAAATGTTCCTTCCTGTATTCTTGCTGTCCCGTCTTTTAAGGTTATAAGCTGTGCATTCGTATAGTCAAGGATTTGGGTTTCTGCATAAGCCGTGGAGGCAAAGAGCCTGTAAAAAAGATATCGTTATAGACCTATAGCTATTTAACTAACTTTAATTTATATCGTTGGCCCATGGCATTTATAACGATTTAATTTATTACCTAAAGATCGAAAGCTTATGGCATTTTACTCGATTTCCCTACTTTCTAATTATCGAACGCCTATGGCAATTTACTCGATTTACCTATTTTCTAATGATCGAACGCTTATGGCAATTTACTCGATTTACCTATTTTCTAATGATCGAACGCCTATGGCAATTTACTCGATCATTGCCTTAGTCAAGATTATTCTAATTGTATTCAAATTGAACTTAATTTATTTATATTAAGGCCCCTATTATGAGTTGCATTCGATTTTCGACTGTGGTCGAAAGTGCTGAGCGAACGAATTTTCATTTGGTATTATGGCGCTCATTCGATGAAGAATAGCGTTATTGTGAATTTCGCTCGTTTAGGTTGTTCACAATAGTATATTTTTCACCGCTGAGAAGCTTTGTTTACAAATCGAGCAAACTAAATAGTGTGCTTATACATATTTATGCAAATTTGTTCTAATTAAAATGAAGTAAAAAAGAAAGCAATTTTATAAAAACGTGGTAAAATGAGTACAACGAGTTCTGGTTCAACGATTCGTCAGAGGATGAGAGCTTAGTAAACTGGCCAGGAGTAGCAAATGCTCTCTTAAACATTTAAGTTTATTAGTCTTTCGAATATATTTTGATATAAAATATATTTAAGAAATTTGTCTACAGATTCATTAAAAAGTTCCGACCATCTAAAGAGGCGTTTGTGAGCCAAATCTATTTAAAATATTTTAAAACTATCAACAGCGCTACGCTTTTGTTCTCAGAGATCGTGCCAACAGAGCATTGGGATTTTCTTTCACAAGTAAAACCAGCCTTTCGAGCTTGTGTTTAGTATTCACGATGTTAGAACTGCATGAAATTAATAAAAATTGTTTAAAATTAGTGTCTAGCCGCCAAAATGTAAGAAAACATATACAAAATCATAAATTTTTCACAATTTTCTAACACTTCGTTACACCATCGAAAGCAAAATTCTGTTCGACAGAAAATTCGATACTCAACGAAAATTTCGACACGCTTGCATAGCTCATAATACGAATTTCACTTTCGATCTTCGATCTTCGATCTGAGCCAGCGAAGATCGAAAATCGAATGCAGCTCATAATAAGGGCCTAAAATTCGATTTAATTTTTTTTTATTCAAATTAATTCAATTTAATATAATTTCCTTCAATTTAATTTCCTGCAATTAATTTAATTCGATGGATACGAATTTAAATTAGTGTGAAGAAATTCAATTGAAATATTTTTTTTTTTTTTTCATTTTTTTTCTTGTTATGAGGCTTGGTTAACCCTTAAGTACGCCTTAAATCGTGAGACTAACTTCTGATGTTGCCTTTGTGAACGATTCGACCTGATTGAGTTTTGACTGTAGTCCTGTTATTCTCTGCGACTATTTCCTTTTTATATCTCGATGATAGCTTAGAGCCCAATCTTTTATTGATTTTAACTAATATTTCCTCACCTACAGAGTAATCTTTCGTTTTTTGTCTGTTTTTATTGTGATAATCCAGGTCCTTTACTTGCTTCCTTGTAAGTAAGGCTACATTTTGTTGTCTATGTCTTTCTAACTCTTGGGGGTCTGTGGTAACTCTGGTACCGAAGAATGTTTCCAGCGGTTTTTTCTTAGTGGTGGAATGAATTGTTGAGTTGTATTCTTTGACAGATTTGAAAAGTAACTCTTCAAAAGTGAGACTATTGTTGTCGGATTTTAAACACCTCATAATTTCAGAAAGCGTAGAGTGAAATCTCTCCACTTGTCCGTTTGTCGTGCTAGCGTAAGGGGGTGTGACATACACTTCGATGTTCATTTCATCCTTTAATAACGACGAAATTGAAGCGGAGTTCAGCGATTTCTCGTTATCGATTACTACAAGTTTGGGAATTCCAAAAGCAATCATTAGCTCGCGTATTGGGTCCTTTATGTGTTCTACTGCCCTGGATGGTATTAATTTGACTTGTGAGTATTTAGAATATTTGTCGACAGAAGTGAGAATAAACCTTTTCTCTGTGGAGTAAATGTCAATGTGAATGATTTCTCCAGGGTTTTGGGGAATTGGGGTGGCTTGGATTTCTGGTTTTGGGGGATGCCTATCGTATTTTTGTTGAAGGCAAGTTGAACATTGCTTGACCTTTTTCTCTATTTTGGAGTACATGCTAGGAAAATAGTATTTTTTAAGAATTTGAGTTTTATTTTCGCGGCTATTTCTATGAGCTCGTTGATGTTCTCTTATTATTATTTCTTCTTGCTCGGTTTCGTTTGTGATGTCTTCTAATAAGGTTTGTGTAAAGCGGATTTTTATGTTTCTGCAATGTAATGGATAAAATTCTTGTATTCTACCCATAATATTTTCTGTGGTGTAGAGCCCATTAACAAGAGCTGGATCCAAACGTTGTTTAAAAATATCAATTAAGTCCTGTGTGGAGTAGTCAGTTTTAGTTATAGTATGTCTGTGATAACTGGGGAAAGGGAGATCAAAAGTGTAGTTGTTTTGATTTCCAATTAGTATAAATAATTGGTTCTTAAAGGCGTTAATTGGAGCTTCTGTAGCAGGTATGAGAATATGTGCAGAGCTTTCGTCACTATGGTCGGTTGTCGTTAGGGTGTTTACGTCAGATTTTGGGGGTCTAGAAAGGGCGTCTGCGACTACGTTAGTTTTACCAGGTTTATACCTGAGCTCGTAGTTATACTCTTCCAAAATGCATTTCCACCTTTTCATTTTTGCGTTATGGTTTTTATTGCTTAAAGCAAATGTAAGGGGTTGGTGGTCGGTGTAGATTATTACTTTCGCTGAACCGTAGAGATAATTCCTCAACGTGTTCAGTGCCCAAATTATCGCCGGCATTTCTTTCTCATTTGCGGCGTAACTTTCTTCTGTCTTTGATAAGGATCTTGATATGAACGTAATAGGTTTACCTGCTTGCTCTAAAACAGCACCTAGAGCATAGTTCGATGCATCAGTAGTTAGGTGAAATTCTCTCTTAAAATCGGGGTATGTGAGTATAACTTCTTCTGATACTAATGAATTTTTAATTTGGTGGAAGGCCTGTTTTGCATTTTCATTCAGTGTGATTAGCTTTTTGCTTGAGGCAGTTTTTGAAACTCGTCCGTCTTCTCCTCTGAGCAGGGAAGTCAGTGGCTTCGCTAATTTGGCGTAATCACGGATAAAACGTCTGTAATAACCTGATAATCCAAGAAATGATCTCAGATCTTTCAGTGTTTTTGGATAGGGGACTTCTTGGATAGCTTTAACTTTATCAGGATTTGTCTTAATACCCTTGCGTGATATTACGACGCCAAGGAATTCTACTTCGTCCTTGAAAAACTCGCACTTATCCAGTTGTACTTTCATTCGAGCATTTTCAAGAGTTCGGAAGATAGTTTCTAAGTTCTCTAAATGGCTACGTTCGTCCTTACCAAGCACAATTATGTCGTCTATATAGACATAACAAATTTTTCCAATGTGGTCCCTGAGTATGTCGTCAAGGGCGCGCTGAAAAATGGCTGGGGCATTTTTCAAGCCGAATGGGAGTCTCGTAAACTCATACTTCCCATTGTTAACTGAAAAAGCCGTCTTTTCCATGTCACATTCTTTTAAGGGAATTTGATGGAAGCCGCTTTTCAGATCTAGGACAGAGAAAAATTGGCTACTTCCTAGTTGGGAAATTATTTCGTTAATTTCAGGTATTGGGTACTTGTCCGCTAATGTCACTGCGTTCAATTTTCGGTAGTCAATAACTATTCTGTATTTTTTCTGTGCAGAGGCATCTAGTTTTTTGGGTACTACCCAGATAGGTGAGTTATATGCTGATCTTGATGGTCTAATTATTCCATCTCTTAGTAGGGTTTCAATCTCTTGAGTCACGAAGTCTCTCATAGCTAAAGGATACGGATAATATTTGGAATAAATAGGGCTGTCTGAAATAGTTTTAATTTCTCCCACTACAGTGGTTGTATAAGTGAGCTTTGCGTTAGGTTCCGAAAATGGTTTGGAATATTTTCTTGTTAAATAGTTAATGTCCTTCTTCTGTTGCAA
>NW_016157294.1:0-23670 GCF_001687245.7 Rhagoletis zephyria
CTTTGACAATACATGTTTGATTTCATTCACCAGGATCTTGAAAACTGACTAACTCGGCGTGACCAAGTCCATGGTCATTTTAATATTACATAAACATCCGAAAACATTAAAACGTTTGCAAATAAATATCGTCTCACCTTTTGGTATTTTTCACTTGGTTGCTGAAGTAATGAAGAATTGAAAATTCATGAGGGAAAATTATAGTTTTTGTAAGTTTTATCTTAATATCTTAAAAACTTTAAGACTTATTGAAAAATGATAAATGAACGTGAGGTACTAAATTTAATAACGCTTAATTTAATATACCGTCCTGCTTATAACAATTAACGCATTACATAGATATTACCAGCCGAAGTTTCATTTTCAAAATTCGTACACTTTGGTTCAATTGCGCGGGCTAAAGATAAGTATTAAATTAATCTTTCGTGGCCAATAACAATTGGCTAAGACCTAAGACATCATAATATTACTATTACAATACGGTCAAATGCCTTTTATTTTCCCCCATACAAAATCGACCCAGCCTAATATACATGTACATTAAGCCATATCGCTACATATGAAAGAAAAATAGTTTATCGTGTACCAGTTTTATTTAAACACTTATGTCGAAAAAATGCTAAATTTTTTTTTTAGGCACCCCACTAAATCGCATTTTATTGCTATAACTTTCTTATTTGATATCCGATTTTCAAAATATTTATGTCGTCGAAAAGGGGTGCCGAAAAAAAAATTGTACCCAAAATTTGTTCTCGACATATGTAAGTATTTAAAACTGGCACACGCTAAATTTTTCTTCGTGATACGCCTTAATGTACACACATACACACACTTATGCCCGTTCGGCAGACAGCTACGTTTGTTACAAATTTGTTTTATATGTATCGTCTTTGTTGCTATTATCATTTTCCTTACGACGCTTGTTTAGGTTTATTCGGGCTATTTTAAATCATTTGGAACATTTCGGTAGCAATATCGTTATAAAATATTAATTTGAGTCTCACTGATGTGCTCACATAGTTGTAGGTAGTGGCAAATTGCGAAAATATACTGCCACTGACTTGTCTTTGGTGCTTACCATCCACAGCACATTCCGGTACATAAACATAATCATTTCTAATATTCAGTTGGTTCACGCTTTTATGGCATCTCCTGGGACAACAAATAGGAGGTGCATACATAGATATTTTTAGTTGGGTTTGATCTTAACCGAAAACTTAATTCAGTAAATGCACGTACAAGGATTCACACGCACGCACATACACACTGAATGTACTTTTAGTCATAGGTTTATATTTAGGTGGATTGCAGTGATTACGTGCGGTTTACCTTTTCGCTTACTTTTCGACATTAAGCTCTTTTAATGTTTTATGAAGCAGGTTTTGACACTTTGCTTTTATAGCCACAAACTTACACTACAAGAGTTATTATATATGTATGTATGTATGCACATTTATAAATTCCATGCAGGAACAAAATTTAGGTGTCCATGCAAAAGTTATAGAATTACCGTGCCTTTGATATGTATTTAAAACCCATTAGAGGGGCTTGTAAATATTCAGCAACAAAATTCTTTGAAATAGACTCCTGTCCCTGCACTGCCTTCTTACCAGAAATTAGCCTCTTCTCACTACCCTTCGTCATTTGGCAGTAACGTTTTTTTTTTTGTTCATATCGAACTGGAGAAAAAGCTCTTATTACGGTATTTAGTGAGAAAAAATTAAGTTGAACAACTTCAAGCATTTGATGTAGTTTTTTCAAAATTAGGTGGACCAGACGTAACGTAAGCTGATAGTCCTAATTGTAATAAACATGAACCTAACTAGTAAGAAATCGCTTGCTTTTCCTACCGGTCACTTATTGAGTTATGTAGCTTAGTGCATTACGGAATTAAAGTTTTCTGCAGAGTGACTTGTAGAATAAAGTTATCGCTTAATTAGTTTAATGCCTCGACACGTCCTTATTGCATCTAGTAACTTTCATATATAGATCATCATCGGGGTGTTTTTCATTTTGATAAAATAGAAAAAAGAGGTTCATCAAGCCGGGTACAAAAAGTCCTCAACCTATTTCAATTAAAAAAGTAAGGTATGTTAAGGGATAAAAATACAATTTCTAACGGATTTTTAATTACTAGACCACAAGTAAAATAACTTGGTAACACTAATTTCATTTTAAAGTTTTACGACTTCACGCCATTACGACACTTAAGACGTCTTATATATCCTCTAATTGATAAAACTCCTAAATAACTTGCCCTGCTTTAAAATTGTTAAGGCTTTGCCACACTTAGGTAAAATGTAAAATATTTTACTTAAGAATAACAACGACCAAGAATACTGAGGGACCAATAAGTCCCATTCGGTTCAAAAATAAAAAATAAAACTGACCGCTCAAATGTTAGCAGCTTCTGACCTCTTTCAAATATGCAGATACTTAAGTGTCGTGTCAGGTATAAATTAAATAAGCTGTCAAAAAGTTTAAAAACTACTTTGCCCCACCATAATTTCTCTCGCTGCCATTGAAATTCGCACTCTCATCAAGTATGTTCTAAGCCCGGCACACACTCTTTCTTATAAGATTATTTCTTATTTGTGCCAGCAGTGTTAGCTTACAGCTATTTGCTTAAGCGCTGCTAACACTGCTTTCTGATTTGGAATTTAAGGGCCTGTGCCAATTGATAGAAAAGTTCTCTGGATAGTAAATTTTTGACAGCTATGAGGTGAATAAAAATGTTTGATACGGCAGGGCTAGTGAAAAATTTGACAGCAAGCATTATCAAGAAGAAAAACGAACAACGCACGTATACACATAAATTAAAGAAAACAAAAGCGAATGGAAATAAAAGAACATGGTCCCGCCGGCAAAAAAAATAAAGAAAAGCTATATAACTTGTAAGATTTAATTTCAGATTTACATATGAAAAGGCGTTATGTATTTGTTTAATTAAAAATACTATTTTACAGGGAGCAGTTCAGAACGCAGAATCCTTCTGGAAAAGCGTATTGACAAGGATGTTTGGTTCAGTTCAAAGAACGCCAACAGCAACGAAGGCTGGAAGTGAGTAAGAATATAAATAATTTGGAGACTTTATTAAGCAAATGACTTCGTACTCCACTGACCATCCGTGGCGCTTTTTGGGAATGTGAGTTACAATTTTTCGAAACGAAGCAGAGGACAACCTAAGATACATTTTTGTAGTCTTGTTATCGCCGTTCATAATGCTGCTTAGTATTTTGGAATAAACGTCTTGTTGCATGTACATAATATCCTAAAACGACATATGTTTTTATTGGAAACAATTGTACACGGTTTTAAACATTTTTGTGAACACACTTACCAGACGGTTTTGACGTGTTTTTATTTCTAATATTACTGCTAAAAGGTGTTAAAAAAAAAAAGGCATAATAAATGCATGGATTTCAGTTCCAGAATAATTGAAATCATCAAAGGCAAATATTTTCTATATAATTGCTGCATTTTATAAATAGCAAACTCGATAGTCTTCTTGTGCATCAAAGCAACTGTCAAAAATTTCCAGCAGTAAAAAGTTACGAATTGGCACAGCAGAAATGTAAAATTTTTTCAACATAGTAAAAAGTTTTTCCACCATAGAACTTTTCTATCAATTGGCACAGGCCCTAAGCAACCAAAGTTAAAGTTTATCCACTCGAAAACAAAGGTATTTCCCATAAAAGATTTTAATACACCTGAAATTTTAAAAATATTTTGCGGCATACCTTGTCGACCGAGAATGGTTGAGAGTGCTCTTTAAAGGATTTTACATAGATAAGGATGAATGAATGTTCCAAAAAATACCTTTCTAAAGTATCAGTGAACAGCTTATGCGAAATCCATGTCGAAAAAGTAAAACAAAACAAAATTACAGATCAATATACATACTTTTCGCTTCTGATTAAGAAACAGATGTTCTGTAAGCGAAAGGACGTATTTGTATCTATGTATGTATGCACGTATAGTACATACATATACAGCAACTATAATAAAAATAAAAAAAAAAACATTTCTCATTCCAAATAGCTGGGACACAATGATGAATCGCACTGCCAGACATCAAAAAGCCATCACTTAACAACATTGGCAGGTGGCATTGGTGGGTGGCATTGGTCTATTGCCGGTGGCGACAGAGGTAAAAAAGCAGGCAAAGAACAGCAAGCAAATTATGATAACGAGAAGATGCGCGAGCAAGGCAAGAGGCCATTAATTGTGAACCACTTATAAGGAATACTAGATTTAAAGCAAGAAGCAGGCACGAAAAGCAAAAAGAAAAATAAAAGGAAAACCAGAAAATACTGGCGTTCAATTTTAAATTTCGTTAGCCGCAGGTCATACAATCGCAAGCGTTAGTAAAGATTATGAGGAGATCACGAAATTTCTTCTAGTTGCTGCTTAGAGCGTCTGCTTGAAAAAAAAAAAACTTTTCAGTTAACAGTTAGTTCAACTTAATTAACCGTCCAAGTGAAGCAGAAAAAATGTTCCCCAGAAATTCTAGTAAAACACTAAAGTGGGCAGAAAAGCTTAATTTTCTAGTTGTTACCACAGCCCACGACGGTTGTAATGAAGTGAATACAACTTGCTGCTTCAAAGCGCAATATTCTAATTGGAAAGCCGTCATTTCGTAGCCCCATTGATTGGCAGTTGTTACTCAAGTGTTGGCAGCAAGCGAAGTTTTAATTGTTCGACATGGCGTATGAGTGGTGCGGTAGTATTTCCGTTTCTTCGCAACTTTCCAAGGCATTCGCTTTCACAGCTCCTTCATGAAGAAGGTCTTAAGCTGTCAGCGTTTTTTGTTTTATATCCAGCAATCAAATAGAGCACACGTATGTATCAGTGATGGGGAAAATTGTATTTTCTAAATACTAAGTACTACTTAAGTAGAAAAGTATTTGGGTGTTTATGTGGTAGTAAATAATACCCTCAGCTAAGTAAACACCGTGTCCAAAAGTAATTAGAATTGCTCTCTTCTTAGCATTTATGGCTTCACTACAAAAGTAGTCCCGAGAAGTCTCGAAAATTCCGAAATAGTCCCGATACCCCGTAAAATTACAAAAAATATAATTCAAATAACCCTGCAAAGTCCAGAAGAAATAAGAAAAAGTCCGGAAAATACCCACAGTTCTAAGAAAATAATCTCCAAAAATATATTGCGAAGAATCAAGAACAGTCATAAAACATAAGAAAAATTTCCGAAAAAATCCCCAAAGCCCTTGAACAATGCCGGAAATTAAAAAAAACAAAGTATCCTAAAAAGTCCCGATAAATTCTAAGAAAACTTTTAAGTTTCGAAACATCCCTAAAATCTCGAAGCAAATCATTATAGTATTATCAAACCATAAAATAAAAAAAAATTTATCAAATTACCGATTATGTATTTTTTTTTTCTTTCTGAAACATTTAGTATTTGCAAATTTACTAAATACTTTGGTACTTAGCATGTAGCACTGTCAAATACTTAAGTATTTAAATGTTTAGTATTCAAAAGCTCCGAAATTTTTCAATCTTTTTTAACTTTAGTATTTAGACTTACCAAAGTATTTAAGTATGCCTACCATTGGGATGCATGGTCATTATGGTGGTCCAAAAATGCATGTGAAAAAAGTGAAGTTCGCATTTTAATGCTCTCAACCCTATATTCTATATCGAAGTAGCTCAAAGTTTTACCACTATTTTATATTTGGAAAAAAAATTTCGTAGGAATTGTATAGAATTCTTGGAAATGAATTATTTTCGATCGAAAAACTTTGTTTCTCTTCAGGAGACTTCCAATAATAATACCCATTTTCTCAATACAAACGACTTTTATAAAATTTTTATGTTTTTGCAGGATCTATAAAAAGTAGTTAGTATTAAAAGATGGTTAAATAAAAATATTTTTATTGGAAGTCTCCTAAAGAGAAGTAGGGCTTTCCGATCAAAAAATATTCATTTTCAAGAAATCTTTACCATTTGTACGAAAAATTGTTTTTCCTGTAAAAAATACATGGACAATTTTGAGTGCTTTGAGCGAGCTCTAAATATTATTTGATTTTTTGAAAACAGGTGTAGATATAGCTTTTCGATATAGAAGAATCCAAGGGGGTGAGAGCATTAAAATTTCGACTTTACTTTTTTTTGGACCACCCTAATTTACATATTCCTATGTTCAACTTGAACTTTTTTACGTTTATGTCTTTACTCACACAAGTAGAGTGGATGGGATGCGCCTTTTGCCATTTGCTTTTTTTTCTTTCGTTTTGCATGCTCAATAGCCATTCGTTTGTCATTTACTAACACGTCAATGACAGATATTGAATTCCGACAGTTACATAAATAGTGCACAAAGCGTCAGTTACATTTGTGCGCCCCTCGGCCTATGTATGTATGTATAACTTATACAGAAATCTAGTAAGTTCAGGCGAAACCTAAATTCTTATAACCGTCGCACAGTGGTGCCAAATTGGAATTTACTGTTCAAAAATAGTTCAGAGCCTTATTTTTTCAAACCGATTTGATTATTTTTTTTATTAAATGACAACTGATGAGATTTGGAAGAGACTTGATAAGGATAAAATATAGTATATATTACTTCCACAATTCATACCTAGGTTTCTTTATAACGAAAATAAGCCCCATAAACTTAAAATATAGAATTATCATAAACGTATTCATTTGTATTCCTTATCCTAGTGCACAATTGAATTCGGGTATAAAAATATATGTGCATACATACATACATATATATGTATATATGTTTGTATACATTACAAGGTTTTGTTTTTAAATTTATGCAGACCAATAAACACGTATCCCTTTAGTTTGGACATTTTTACTCTTTGTTTTGATTTCGCTTCGCCATCATTTGCCTTGGTTTTGCTAACCCATACCTAATTTGTCTCAGACAGCAAATATTTCTGTGCACATATCCACTTGTATATATGTACTTGCTTCTGTTTTTATATTTATTTGTACATACATACATATGTACATATGTACTTACATATCTACATATGTACTTACATATCCACTCATATTTGTTGAATGTGAATGCTCGGAAACAATTTAATGATAGCACATGTTGCACATAATAATTTACATTGTTGATGGCTGGTTACTTCCTACTGAGGGTAAATTGGCCGAATCTGACTCCAATTCAAGAGAGCCTGCTATCTAAGAGAAAGTCAGTGCTCACTTTTACAAACAACACAACCCGCACGGGGTAATAGTAGTTAGCTAGGTTAACGGTTAACAAGGAGCATATTAACGAAAATTGTGTTTGTAACTTCTCGTACGCTTGAACTTTATATGTACATACAAGTGCATATATGTATGTACATATATGTACACACATATACCCTTACATCTTTACATACAAATGTAAAATAGATTTACATGAGTAACACAAACAGGTGAGCTTGGTTAATGCCAAATTAATTTTAACATCGTGAAAAGCTAATGGGCTCGAGTATTAAATTTCTTAAAACACAGTAGATAGAGCATACAGCACGCTTCACTTGAATAGGTACATTTCATTGGTTCAAGAAACGTGTTTAGATATTTCTTGACTTTTACATACATAAAAAGTACTCGTACTATGTTCAACAGATGCACAAAACAGTCAGTAAAGAAATGGCAAAAAATTAACGGTAAGCCTTGGCTACATCAAACTAATGCTTAATGCTCATTTAACGGGCTACAAAACTGAATAGCTAGCATTTTTTGGAAAAAAATTTTGAATAAAAAGTTTGAAAATTTTATGAAAATTTCCTTACAGTGAACTATATTTTTATAAGAAAAAATTATAAGCATTAAATAAACAAACAAAAAATAGCTAAAATAGCTGATGACAATAATAGAGACTCCCTTTCTTGACCAGTATTGGCTATATTTCTTTTTTTATTTAATAATTGATATTTTTTTATAAATGTCCAGCTCATTATACATATAACACCGCGCAATGGTAAATTTTAAACACAAACATCAATATATTCGCAATTCCATGGGCTAAGTATAGTGAAATTCCGTTTTCAGTTTTTGACTCTGGCGTCAGTAATTCAAAAATGATTTAAAAAATTCAGAGAAATATGCTTAGAGAAGAAGTATGGATATCAAATTAAAGAGGAAATTCTGTGGAATTTAATCAGATTGAATTTTTTGGTGCATAAGGACTAGAAAGTATTGAAAATGTTCTTTCAAATTTTTATCCTTGAAATTTCGCAATATTAGTTTTTGAAGAAATTATATGTTAAGGAATTAAATAAACTCGATAACCTCCTCGAATTTCGTGCTTCTAACTTTATCATCATAAAAACTTACCTATCCATCCTTGTGAATCCAAAAAATTAAATTTTTTTTAATTCTTAAGAAATTTCCGCTTTCACTTGGTGCCCATATTATTATTCTAAACTGCATTGAATTTTTTATATAATTTTTGGAATTAATCATATCTGTGAAATTACAAATTCCTTTAAATTAAATGCTGACGTCAGAAAGAAAAAATAAAAACGCCACTTGAAATATAAAATTAGGTTCCAAACCCATTTATTTATTATTTATTTTAGGGTAGGAGAGCTTGAAATTTTTTGAAAACGGATTAAAATAACAACCACTTCCCATATGACAGTAATTTTAAGGTATACGAAAAATCCTATGCTTAGGGTGGTCCTTAAAATATAAACATCACGGAGCACTTCTTTATTTTATTCTACGTACAAACTAAAGACATCCGCGAAAATTTCAAAATTAAAAGAAAAAAAATTAAATAAAAAAAAAGTAAAGGTCGTTATCAAGGCTTGACATTTTTTTATATAAAACCGTATACTTAAAAGCATAGTGGGCAGTGGGCCAATTTAACGCACCAGCACACTTCGTAGTAAATTGTATATATTACATACATACATATTTCAAGTTATTGAGGCTTTGTTGCTTATACTCCTAGTCAAATTACCGCACCCAGCCTTGTAGCAGCAAAGGTCTTAAAAACATTATTGCTCTCTCGTACGCAGCGCTGCTGCATCAACACACACACATCTAACGCATTACAACTAAAATATCCTTGACTACATTTTCTGCTTAACTTGATACCAGCACCAAGTGCGTGAATAAAGGAAAAGGACAATGAGTGAAGAGCAGCTAAAACGAGCTAATAAAAAATAAAAAAAAATTCTTTACTTTTACTTCAGATTAAATTTTTTAGAGTCTTTTATGTTACAATGCGATATAATTTTTTTGGTTAAACGCTCGAATATGCTGCAGCTTGTCCCGTAGCCGTATGCGACTCACGACAAAAACGCGCCATTTGCCTGGATTTGAAGGACGCAAAGCGATGGGTTTTATAGTCAATTGCCGTGCAGATCATTTCAACCTGTTGCAAATGACCTTAAACTGAGCTGTTTACGAACGTGGTTATACGCTACTCGAAACAAAAAAAAAAAAACAAAAAACACAAAACAACTAGCGTGAAAATCGCCCACCTAACGGAGAATGGTTAGTGGCAAAATGGATTATTTACTTAAACGTCAAGGTAGCCGGCACAGCTGTTTTTCCATGTGAGTGAAGCATTTTTCGCACGCGTCAAGGTGCCGGCCAATCGTGAAACCCCGAACACCAACCAGGCTTAAGGACGCAACCGGGTAGTGGTGGTGTAAAGACGCTGGTGTACACAAAACAACCGCCAACACCTCGCCATTGGCCCTTCAATGCGCTACAAACGCATTTCGGAAAATGCGCGCCAAATCAAAGGACTCTCGGACACTTGTTTACCCTCACACACTCTTCTTGCTCTCTTAGTTACATACATTATAAGCTCGCTCTTTATTGTAGTTAACTACATACTCGTAATGTATTGAATTGGATGTAAAGCAAACTCGGTTTCTGTTTTTCTCTACTTTTGCGTCTCCTTCCATTTTTGCAGGCACTTGTTGTATTCGAAGCGAGATACNTAAAGGACTCTCGGACACTTGTTTACCCTCACACACTCTTCTTGCTCTCTTAGTTACATTATAAGCTCGCTCTTTATTGTAGTTAACTACATACTCGTAATGTACTGAATTTTATGTAAAGCAAACTCGGTTTCTGTTTTTCTCTACTTCTGCGTCTCCTTCCATTTTTGCAGGCACTTGTTGTATTCGAAGCGAGATACACATCGCCCGACGATGCTGCTGGCAATTTTGAGCCGACCAATCTGGTGCGACCCATACAGGAGCAGCACAATATTAGCTGCAGCAGCCAAAGTTTGGACGATGATCAACAGATGCTTCTCGACATCGAACAGAACATAGCGAATCTGGAGCGTAGTCTGAATCGAGGTAAAGTGAATGTTCAAAAATTTAATTTTTACTTAGTGGGAAGTGAAAGAAAATCACACAAAAATGATTTGGAAAAAAAAATTTTACTTTTTTTTTAAAACAAAATAAAAGTATGCAAAAACCGTATTGGCACAACAAGGGGTGAAGCGTTCATTAGGAGCGCGAAATGTTGAGTGCTAAAAGTTTTTTTAAGTTTCAAAAATAATGTAGTGATAAGCGCAGTGGGAGTTGGCAAAATATGCCATTGGCTTTTGTACGCAACTTCGAAACACAGAAAAAGTTAATAGTGAAACGTCGGCGCGCTGCCAGAAGAAGAGGTTAAGAGCAAAGTTGCAAATGGAATTACTTTGCATGTCACTATTCAGTGTGCTAGCAACTTGAAAAGAAGTTAAAAAAAAAAATAAGTTTACGGCGTGGTATTATAATGTTTCGGAAGCGCGCAAGAAAATTGGAGGGTTTGACAAGGAAAATATAATAAAACTGAAGTGTATAAAATTTTATGGAATGAAAGAATGAAAGAAAAGGCTAAGAAGAAGTGGACTTGAACATTGATTAAATAAAAGTATAATAAAAAGTGTTACGAGCACGTAAATCTAAGAAATTCAATATAAGACTCACAAGACAAGATATAAGACGCACAAGAAATAAGTAGCCTAAAAATATGCAATTTTTTAATAATTTTTTCTAAAATGTCCATTCCGCTTAGAAAAAATATAACACACTGGCTACAGCGAGCTATCAACTTAAGAGCAATATATCAGTGGTCATAAGTAATAACCGCCTAAGTCGACTTAAGAAAGAATTGAGTTACTTGTGTACCTACGTAAAATCCCCATCCCGCTAGCTATGCTCTTGAAAAAGTTATAGACGAACCTATTACATTACAGTCCAAATGTTTAAAACGTTTTTTCTCGAATTCAGATTTTTCGACTTAATCGATTATTGACCACAGATATGTACATACATATGTATAGCTGCCTGTCAAGAAATTTAAACTTTTTTAAAAAACTTTCCTATATTTGAATGATTGCCAAATACACAGCTGAAGTGAAGTAAAGTGAAATTTAAATACTGAATAATGCAGCATGCTTTCAGGCAGTAGGCATGGAAAAAACGAAAGTAGTACGCTTCAGTAACACGAAGATGCATAATTGATGAATATATAAATAAAATTGTTATAAAGTAATGTTTTTGTGAAACAACAAAAACCAAATGGGGTGTAGTGTGATAAAAATTATGCAAAGTTGAAGGATAAATATACTAACTTTAAAGAGGTGGCTGGAAAATTCGCAATGAACATTCGTAGGTTGTTGGCTACGTAATTTTTTTACAAAAAAACATTCCTTGCTTACGCCTGCTATTAGAATTTAAAGTAACTAGTATTCAAGTTAGGTGCTTCAAATTATACTTTTTCTAACTATAAATGAGTGGGATCTCAAAATAAACCAGAAAATTGAATTGTGAATAAAAAACATAATTTGTCAAATAAGTTTTTGGATGAATGAAAAACAGTAAAAGAAAGTGCTTTTGTTGAAAAGCCCAAGTGTAGAAAGCAAAACTTTATCAAGTGTCTCTTATATGATTTCGATTTACCAATGAAATAAAAGTTTAATGAAATGTATTGGCGCATATTTTAAGGCGCTATTTATAACAAGCTACTCGATTTAAAGATGCCTAAATGGAACATTAAATAACGTGTCTTCTACAAATTCGCACAAATACACTGGCGCAATAAAATAAAACCACGAACTACATGTTCGGATTTCAGCAAGCATGTACTGATGCAGTTGCCATCCTGGAGGGACTAGAGAAGGCTCCAAGTCGATGATAAGGAAGCTATCTGTATTTAGAGTAAAAAAATTCAAGATGGACTGCGTTGTGAGGGGGGGTGGGGGGAGTCTATTCCCAGGATCTTAGTGCGAATCGGCCTGTGCGGCTGGCGAACCATGCCAGCATATTTCAGGCCGAAGTCCTGGGCATGGGTGTGGCCTGTAGGTTACTAGATAAAAGTGCTATTAGAAAAGTAAACGCGGCGATTCACGCTATGTACATCATCTCTTGATACCAAGTCTAAGCTAGTCAAATAATGCAAGATGGAGCTACGCTCGGCGTCTCAGTCAATGTCTACCTTCTTGTCTGGGTTCCCGGCCAAAGAAATATATCAGGCAATGAGAGAGCAGATGAATTGGCCAAGGCGGGAGCTTGTTTTGATGAATCGATAGCGATGGTACTGGGATACCTATCATGCAAATATAAACAGAAGTTCACGTGCAAGGAACAGATTCAGACTTGCAAGATAGCACGTGAGCTTTTGCCTAACTGTAGCTGGAAAAGAACAGAAGAGCTGCTAAGTAGGTCAAGGGTAGATGTATTTAGAATTGTAGCGGCTATCACCGGCCACTGGCCACCTAGGCATGCCTTCCTTATAGAATCTTATAGAATGTGACTTCCATATAAAGATACATACATATATGCCGCAGCTCCAGTATTTCATGTCTTCCTGACTTCCTTAGGACATAAAACTTTTGGGAAACAAATAATGAAGTAGTTACGGATTTAACTGGTGCTACACTAAGCGATATGCCCAAACTTATAAGCAGTTAAAAGCGGTTTGTTTAAATTGCACAAAACTTTGACAGGTAGGCAGCAAAATGGCGCTATTACCAACCAACCAACACTGGCGCAAAATCTTTAAGAATACGCCAGCTTGAATCATGTACCGCCAAGCTGGAAGGAGATAAGGGTGATCTTTATTTCTAAAGAGGAGAAAATATGGTCACCGCGTTGCTAACTTCAGTATTTCTAGATCTGAATATTGGGTACAAAAGGAACACCGCCCTAAATGAAATACATTTTGGAGTTATAATAATAATAGCCAAGCTTAGCTTGCTATGTAGCCATTGAGAAAGTCCTTAATATAAATAATGGCGTAGTTCGCTTCTTCCTTCGTCGTGGATCGTGTCTCTGATAAGAAGAGGAGCATAGTTAAGAAAATTTGATTCCAAAAAATCCAGACCGCATTGGCCGTAAGTGGGCTAAATATGTATAATATTTCCTAGTAAACCTACATAAATTGACGGGGAATCAAAGTGGTGGCTTATACAGACTATGTAGCGAATTTATAGAGAGCACTCTAATGACAATAGATCGATCTAGTGCAGATAGATATTTTTATTGAAAATTCAGCTGACTTTAGAGTGCAGAAATAAGTGGTCGTTCGGTTAAAATGCCATTTATCCTCCCGCCTGCTATAACCCGCTGTCCAACGACTATAAAATACCAAGGAATTGGAGTAAATAAAAGTGCGGCACAAAATTTCCAAATTGCAATGACTTTACTCGATGTGTGGAGGGTATAGTCGTCTTCAGGTGGAATTATAGAATACCAGGTGCGTCTTACAACATGCAAGATCTAGTAACATGTCCTTCATACTGCCAGAGATTGGCCTGATAAAACATTGCACCCGTAACTTTTTCTTGTTGCACACTTTTAGGTGATTTCAAAATCCCATTACAGGGTTCAAACCATTGCAACCACTGCAACCAATCAATCTCAGCATTTAAAATTTTCGACACTTTTTATATTTTGTGGCTAAATATATGCTTTCAATCAAAAAGTAGCGAAGACAATATCGATCAAGAAAATAGAGGAGCAGATACTTTAAAATTAAATAAAAACCACAGCTCAAAATAATATAAGTTTACTTAGTACTTAGGATCTCAAAGTTTTCCGAGTGAAAGAATATAAAAAATATCGGCTGCGAGTTTGCATGTCTTCTGAAGCTTATTTGACAAAAATGTGCTGCCAGTTTCCACTAGAAAAATCCTTACAGAGTTGTAACACACAATGCGGAAACTAAGACCTAAAGCATTTCTAAAACTGAAAAAGGTTTAAACAAGTGCCATGTAACTGTTAATTAACATCCCAAACTTAAGCAAATGCAAAAAGGAAATTCTTTTTGTAGAAAATTTTAATGTCCCCTCCTACGTCCAAATCTCAGTACACCTCTCGCTTCCCCACAGAATCGGGTGGTGGCGCCGCATCCAGTGGCAGTGAATCGCATGGCACGCAAAAGAAACGCCATTTGCTGCGGCGCGTTATGACCGCCGCGCAACACAGTACAACCAGCGTATCGTCAAGCCGCCAAAGAATCGAATTAAAATTTGACAAATTTGGCAAATCACCTACAACTGGTCGCAGCGGCAGTGTCACCACTCTACTCAGCACCACACCCAATGCAAATGCCACCACCACCATCACATCAACAACAGCGGGTGGCAGTAGTAGCGCCAGCGCACTTGCCGCTGCCATGCGCCGCAGTGAAAGTCCACAGCCCAAGGAGAAGAAGCTTACCATGCGTACGGTGCGCAACATAATGCGTCTAGGGCGCGGCAGGCAGACGTCACAGTCACGCGACAGCAGCACCGAGGATGAAGGCAGGTAAGTAGCGTTATTAAAAATTAGGATTTACCTTCATATTTCACCGCAAGCAAATGACAAAAAGACACCCTGCGGGAAATGTATATCACTATAAGTTAACTTGAAGTTGATTAGGCAGGAACTGAAGGTCACTATTATTTGTATATTTTCTTTGAAGAAAGCTAACTGTATTTGTATGGCGTTGGCCGCGAAATAGTCAAGAGTGGTTACCTCTGCAACTGCAACTGTCAACTGGCTTGAAACTAGCTACTTTTGGACATAAAATATAAATTAAAACATATATATTTTTTTTGTTTTTTTTTTTAACTTTTTTTATTTATTTACTTTATCTTATTACATTTCGTATATGTTTTGGTATATATTCCGTTGTAGGTGGTCCGATATTCGAACTCCGTAAGACATAGCTTCAAAATGATAATATAAAATTTCGATCTTCCTTTTATTTTTCCTCAATTCGAAAAAGTATTTGTGAAATGCAGAAAGAAAATGTATTCAAAGTAAAATTTTTATGAGGATATTTAAATAGAAACTTGTTCAAAGGAAACACTCTCCCGATTACGTCTGCATCACTCCTGCATTACTTTTTAACTAGCTTCCAGTTAGCTTTTCGTAGCTAACTACAAGTTATATATCTTATAGAAATCCCGCAAAAAAGCTAACTTCAAGTTGGTTATTTTTTTCAATTGATAATTTTTTTCTGCAGGGCAGGCATACTTTCATGTACAGGCTTATGTATGTACAAATGTAGTATATGCACATAGTANTAACTAGCTTCCAGTTAGCTTTTCGTAGCTAACTACAAGGTATATATCTTATAGAAATCCCGCAAAAAAGCTAACTTCAAGTTGGTTATTTTTTTCAATTGATAATTTTTTTCTGCAGGGCAGGCATCTTTCATGTACAGGCTTATGTATGTACAAATGTAGTATATGCACATAGTACATAGTATATACAGTGGCGGTCAAAAATTGATGAATTGTGTTTAGTTTTCAATATTTACAATGTTTTTCAAGCTATAATGTTTTTAAAGCTTTTTTATAAAAATATGGTTCATGCTTTAACAAAAACTGTATGAATCGTACTTTCAAACTTTATACAGAATTTAGAAAAATTTCAAAATTTTTTTCCAAATTTCGATATTTTTACCCAGAATTTTTAGAAATAGGCTGCGTTTCTTTATACATTCCGGATAATCCCATTTCACAGCCGGAATAAACAGAATGCCTTTGAAATATACGTTAACATATCATCAGGAACGTTCTAAAGAATAAGTAAACAAAAAAGTTTATTCCAAACGTTCAGAATGAATAAAGAAATGCAGCCATTGTTTGGGTATGCAGTTAACAAGTTTATAAAATACTACTAAAATAAGTGCAAGTTTTGAGCGGCTGTAAAATCGCATTGATTTTTAATGATTTTTTTTGCTGACGGCTTTTGCAGTTTTTTCATATAAATAGCGAAATTTAGTAAAACTGGCGTTGACTTTTCTATTTTTTTCTCAAACGGTCCTGCGCATATTCTTTCACAAGAAATTCATGTTGATGTCGCAAAAAGTGCAAAACGCCGCCAACAAAAAAAAAAAATTATTAAAAATCAATGCGATTTTTTAGCCACTCAAG
Source organism: Rhagoletis zephyria (assembly GCF_001687245.7). Taxonomy (NCBI): domain Eukaryota; kingdom Metazoa; phylum Arthropoda; class Insecta; order Diptera; family Tephritidae; genus Rhagoletis; species Rhagoletis zephyria. Next base: position 16,364 of record NW_016157294.1, read on the forward strand.
ACCTGCGCTTGTTTTATTAGAATTTTATAAGCTTATTAACTGCATACCCAAAAAATTTCTAAAAATTCTGGTTAAAAACTCGAAAATTAAACAAAAGTTTGTGGAATTCTTCTCATTTCTGCACAAAATTTGAAAGTATGATTTATATATAGTTTTTGTGAAAGCATGAACCATATTTTTATGAAAAAGTATCAAACAAATTTTAGCTTGAAAAGCATTGTAAATATTAAAAACGAAACACCATTCATTCATTTTTGACCGCCACTGTATGTATATCAAGGTCTTATTCACTGCTGTAAGTCAAATATGAAATTTCAGCAGCATTTGGGGAATAGCACCTAACAAAATTGGGGGAAAATATGTCAAACTCTAGGAAAATATTTCATTGAAAATTGTTTTTTTTTTGCACACAACTCGGGGCTCGTACCTTTTCCAAGTGGAAAACAAGCATAAGCAACAAGTGCCTAACTTGTGTATGTACATATGTATGTGTATTCGTGACTTGCGATTTTTTGCTCTCTATTCGAACGGAAAATGCTACTAAAAGTCCTTTCGGTTTTGCAAAATATCCATTGACCACTTGTTGACACTTTACGCATCCAATATGCATAAAAACATATTTGCGTACATACATACATACATACATATATACAAGAGTCAATGAATGTCAATGAAAGAAAACACCGAAATTTGGTATTTTATAGCATTTCAAATTTAACAAGAGTACAGCAGGTACATATTTTAGTAATTTTTTACATGCATATACATTAGACTGCATCACTCCCCATACAATAAAAAAAATCGGTACTGTTTTTCGATTGGAATTATAAAATGTATTATATTCTAAGACGTCCACCAAAATATTTCAGAAAAATATTAAGATTTAAGCGAGCTGGACCGATATAAAAGTATCTCCACAAATTGAGTTTTTTTTTATAAATAAAAATAGTTTCTTAAAGAAGTTTTTGAAAAAAGTCCCCTGAGATGACAAAACAGATTAGGCTAGGTCATCTGAGGGGACTTTTTCCAAAAACTTCTTCAAGAAACTATTTGTATTAATAAAAACACTCCATTTTTGGAGGTATTTTCAAATCGGTTCATGTCGCTTAAATCTTAATATTTTTCCGAAATATTTTGGTAAACGTCTAAAAATATAGTGAATATTTTAATCCCAGCGTAAAAACCGCAACTTTTTTTGGTGATGCAGTATAATATACATATATGTATATTCAAGTAGCCTTGTACGTGCTTCTCAGCAACCTAAGCATATCGTCCTCAACATACGTACATACATACGTAAGCAGTAATATGCAGATAAGCGACAATAAAGGTCACAGCAGATTGTCGCGTGCACCGTAAATATGTGGGCCGTTGAAACCTTGATTATCAAGCAGCTTTCCGCTTATTTTGTAGCCCTGGGCTCATTCTGAATACTCAGCTGACCTTTACTGGCTCTAACCGCCAAAAGGGCTTAAGCGACAAAAATTTATTTTTTCAGTAGGCGTTCTTTTTATTAACACGGCAATTATTAACTGATTTCTGTCAAAAACAGAAAATCGAACATTATGTCGCTTAGTCTGCGTTCAAACACGGAAACTCCAGTTTCTTATTATCGGCGATTTCTCTTTTGGTGAAGCCCTTTGCATTCACACACAGAAACTCTTTTGTACGCAATTGTTGTTGTCAGCTGTGAATCGCCAACTTGAATTACTCAGACGAACGAGAGCACAAAGCGTGTTTCCCGAGTACGGGCGACTCGGTACCCGTCCCCTTTCCTCGTCGCTCTCTCCCCTACAAGCTTCGAGTTTCCGCAGCAAAAGTTTCGTGTCTGAACATCGACTTACGCCCTTTTGGCGGTTCGGGCTTGATATAATATTTTGACGTTTACACTTTTGCTAAATCTTTGGCCGCGCTTTTCTCCAATTTGCGGTGTGCGTCTTGATGTTATTACACAAATGGAGGATCCTAAATTTTTACGCCGCCTCCGAACGGAAAATAGATTTTACGAAAAGCTTTTTTTGTGGAGGACGTTTACGATTGCTGNCTTCTCCAATTTGCGGTGTGCGTCTTGATGTTATTACACAAATGGAGGATCCTAAATTTTTACGCCGCCTCCGAACGGCAAATAGATTTTACGAAAAGCTTTTTTTGTGGAGGACGTTTACGATTGCTGGGCGACCGCTGTTAATAAAACCGGAGCTCGCACCCAGATCCTTCGGAGTGGTAGAAGGCAACTTTAACCGCTCGGCTACAGCGGCTTACTGTATATACATGTGTGTACATTAGACTTAGAAAACTTAAGATCAATGTACTTTAGAAGATTAACAAGTAATTTTTAAGCACAAAACATAACCGACTTCAATTCTTCATGATCTAATCCGACCGGTTATTGCTGCATGGTCCAATGATCAGATTTAAACCAAATCAGTATGAGACCACCCCTGAGGTACCAGCTTTCCGATAAGAAAAGAATTATCGAATCGGTTGACAGGTTCAAAGTTATGCGGTAACACATGTACAAAAACAAATATATATTCCGACGAATTGATAACATCCATTTTTTGAAGTCGGTTAATAATTACTCCCCGATGTAAGAATAGCGATGTATCACACTGTAAGATGTGACGAAAAATGTAAAAGGGAAAATACTTTAGGCTCAGGGTTGTAAAGCGAACTTTTTTTTATGATGCGGTCTAATGTATGCATGTACACACATTTAATCATAAATGTTCTAAATATAATTTTTATTTTACCAAAAAAAATATGGGTATTTTTTTATTCCTTATAGAAAAATCCTAGGATGTGAGGGCTTAACATTTTAGACTTTTTTTGTTGAACAACCCTAATGCACATTAATACATACTGAATGGAATTGTATGCGTATGCATGCGTAGGAGTTCGATGGTGCATGCTGTTTGCCTGAAGTCACAATGAAGTCACAATTTATTTTGATGAAGTAGCAGCAAAAGTTGTTTCATTTGAATAACCTCTAAAGCTAACAGAAATGCTATTATTGTAATTAAGGGAAGCAAAATTTAGTTTGCATGTAAAATAATATTTCCCTAAGGTACTTTCAGTAATATTAAAGAGTGTATCAATTTTATAAATTTAATTTATGCATTATTTTGCATTTGCATATAAAGTTAATTTTTCAAAATACTTCATGTTTGGCGACTAGGTCCTTTACTTTTTCAAAATTATAGCTGGGAACAGTGACGTGAGTGCCCAGACGCACATTCTTGACTGACAGGAAGATAGGGCGCTTTCGAACTGGCTGCTGAGATAGGTCGATCTTCCACTCAGGTGTCCGATATGTGTTGTAAATAAAAAGTAATTCAGACTGCAATTAAAAAATTTTGTATTTTCTATAAAATGTGGAATTTTAAGTTTTAATATTGTTTTAAGAAGCGCGCGGCAGAATATTGAAAAATATTATATCCTCTGTATCATTTATCGACCCGATTATAATTTTTCCTAAAATTGAGAAGCAGGCAATTGAAGTAACATAGCGTTGTCAATTAATTTTGCTAACAGTTCGCTTATATTGAAGTAGACGTTTGTACTTATGTACGTATATATACCCAAAAATAATGTTTATTAACTTTTTACAGAAATATAAGCTATCGTCTAACAAGAATTATATAAATTCAAAAGGAAATTGTAAACTTTTTAACAGAGACAGTAACGGTTATGCTTTTTTCCAAAATTCGATAAATGTGCGTTTTTTTTTGTCGATATGTTTTCGATCAAAAATTAATAGTTAAGATTTGTATTTTTTTTCGGTCAAAAATTACAGTTAAAATTTGACTTAAATTTTTTTGATCAAAAATATAAGTTGAAGTTTTGACTTTTACTTCTTACGTTAAAAAATAACAGTTAATATTTGACTTGTATGCCAGTTAATATTTGACTTTTATTTTTTGAATCTAAAATAGCAGTCTGCTATCGATCTTCATATTATTTTATTGCATCGCATATTTTCTTATCAATGCACAAACGACTATTACCTACTTTATATGTACGTATCAATAAAACATTTCCAACGTAATAACAATCTGATGAAATAACGATTAAATCTTAACTTTTATTTTTGATCGGAAAAATAAAAGTCAAATTTTAACTTTTATTTTTTATTACAAAAATATAGGCAAAAAAAATAATTATTAGTTGTTGACATCAAAAGATTTAAATCATTTCAACTAAATATTTTTTAGCTGACACACTGCTATATTCAAGTACCATATAAACAAATTCTTCCCATCTGCCTACTTGAATTGAAATTTCGAAAATCACTGCTTATCGTTATTCCTGCTTTTAAACGTAATTTGTATTAAATTTTAGTGCAATTTTTTAGTTTATAAAAAATCTCATTGAGTTTGGATTTTTTTTTTGCCAGCGGTATTACGGATTTTTTTCCAGAGAACGTATTTATGTACGACCATTTTTTTAGATAAAAACTCTAATTAGAAAGTCTACAATTGTGATCAAACTTTGTTGAAATTTTCTAATTTTTGCAAAAGTTTGAAATTTAGATTTATTTGATTCTTTGTTGGAAAATGAGCTATAAAAAATCAATAAACATTGAATCGAAACCTGTCAAAATGTCGCGTTTCTATTATCTTCACCATAGGTGTGTATATGTATTTCGAATAGGAGCGTTCAAAAAAAAAATTGGGCAAAAGCAAATTTCAGTTACAGCTCTTCCCAGTTTATTATATATTTATTTTATTTATTTGGAACTTTGCAACTTGTCGCTATTTCACAAACTTTTTTCATCGAGATGTTTAGCTCATTGCATTTCGCATCTGCATTTCATTCATAGAATTTCATTAGGAGTATTCCGATCCGTTGCCTACTGTCTAAAAAGGTGCATAAATAGCATGATAACTTTGTTGTTGTTTGAACACATGAAACAGCAAAGAAGTTATTCAATCATGCTATTTATGCTATCTATGCACCATGCCAGACCGTAAGCAAAAGAATACCCCTATTTTATGTCGACATGCACAATATGCCCACAGCTTGCTTTAGTTCGCTCCCAGCGCGTTTGTTATTTTTCCCATGAATTTGCAACAATCGACATTGAATTTTTGTTATTGAGCGGATCAGGAAAATATTATTACTGGTATTCACCAACTTCAGCAAGTGGCCTGGCACTCTGACAAAAGAGCAGATGAGCTCAAGCAACGATAATACTTTTCTTTGTCAACAGTCGTTGCTTTTGCCAGACGGTCAGGCCACTTGCCCATTTTGGTGAATACCACTATTGAATTTTATGCTGCTCGGCTTTTATCTGCGCCTCTTTCATTCTACACACTATACAAAAACTGTAGCACGCGAATACAATGAGGTTGAGCATTGTTGAATCCTAATAAATTCTATTGCATTTTTAAAACTAAGCGACCCCTTTTAAGCATTTTTTAGCGCGCCACTTACTCGCAGAAGATTTCTTTTGCGAGTGCTATGTGACGCACCTTGTATTCACAATTGAGTAGTCTACTTGCAAAGTGCGCTATGTAAATTTTTTTAGATTTTTATCGAATTTGAATCGTAATATCTCCACAACAGATATAAGCTATATACCAAATGAAAGCTAAGGTTTTGGGCTAGACTTGAGGAAGCTTAGAATAAAATCGACTGACCAGTTTTTGAGAAAATTCCCTTCTACTGATATCGGCATAAATGGTATGGAATGAGTAGTGCGACCTCAGTCGTAGTTTAAAATCTGCCTTTTTTCGAATTTCAGGCACCTGCCACGCCCACAAAGGCATACACATTTAGCCCTATATCTTTCCAACTAGTAGCCGGAACTCAATATATAAGGTATCGTTTGAAAGGTATTGGCCTATAGAATAACACTAAATATGTTGGGTGTACCCAGATAGCCCCTTAAACCGGCAAAAGCAAAAAAANGAGTAGTGCGACCTCAGTCGTAGTTTAAAATCTGCCTTTTTTCGAATTTCAGGCATCTGCCACGCCCACAAAGGCATACACATTTAGCCCTATATCTTTCCAACTAGTAGCAGGAACTCAATATATAAGGTATCGTTTGAAAGGTATTGGCCTATAGAATAACACTAAATATGTTGGGTGTACCCAGATAGCCCCTTAAACCGGCAAAAGCAAAAAAAACAACGTTTTTTCATTCGCAACACTTTAGCCTAATTTTTAAGAATTCGGATAATCGTTTATGANCAACGTTTTTTGATTCGCAACACTTTAGCCTAATTTTTAAGAATTCGGATAATCGTTTATGAAACTTGAAAACATTTTCTGGACACACTTTACAAGACCTTTCCAACATGTCAACTTGTGCACAAGGGTATTATAACTTTGTTCACATAACGGTTGTTTGTAACAGGCAAAACGAATCGAGATAGATATAGACAAATATATACATAAATGCTCAGAATGAATAAAGAAGTCGATTAAGCCATGTCTGTCTGTCCGTCCGTCTGTCCGTCTACACAATAACTCGAGTAAAAATTGAGATGTCTTAACGACACTTGGTACGTGTACTTCTTTCGGGCGGAGGACGGATGATATTGAAAATGAGCGAAATCGGACAATAACCACGCCTACCTCCCTATAACGGTAATTTTCAGAAATACGAAAACTGCGATAAATCAGTAAATATTGAAGCTAATTTATTCAAAATTGACGCTTGCAACAATTCTTTACCAAGAAATACGTTTATGGTAAAATTTTGGAAAAAGGGCGTGGCACCGCCCACTTATGATCACATATATGTATATCGGTANCACTTTACAAGACCTTTCCAACATGTCAACTTGTGCACAAGGGTATTATAATTTTGTTCACATAACGGTTGTTTGTAACAGGCAAAACGAATCGAGATAGATATAGACAAATATATACATAAATGCTCAGAATGAATAAAGAAGTCGATTAAGCCATGTCTGTCTGTCCGTCCGTCTGTCCGTCTACACAATAACTCGAGTAAAAATTGAGATGTCTTAACGACACTTGGTACGTGTACTTCTTTCGGGCGGAGGACGGATGATATTGAAAATGAGCGAAATCGGACAATAACCACGCCTACCTCCCTATAACGGTAATTTTCAGAAATACGAAAACTACTGATATTTTAGTAACTACTGAAGATTATTCACTCAAAATCGATATTTACAATAATTTTTAGACGAAAAATAAGAATATTATAAATTTTTGTAAAATGGGCCTAGCCGCGACACGCTAATTTCTTCCACACTTGGCACAGTTGTTGACCTCGGTACAGCATACTAAATGGCCGAAAATTTAAAAAATCGGACAATAACCACGCCCAC